>NC_090248.1:16724961-16909961 GCF_037325665.1 Littorina saxatilis
AGAATGTGTGTGTGTATGTGTGTGTGTGTGAGAGAGAGAGAGAGAGAGAGAGAGAGAGAGAGAGAGAGAGAGAGAGAGAGAGAGAGAGAGAGAGAGAGAGAGAGAGAGAGAGAGAGAGAGAGAGAGAGAGAGAGAGAGAGAGACTCAGACTTTTATTACAAAAGGATAGAGGTTTTAGGCAAAGCCTATTCTTCCAACCTGTCCTTTATACAACACAAGAGAGAGAGAGAGAGAGAGAGAGAGAGAGAGAGAGAGAGAGAGAGAGAGAGAGAGAGAGAGAGAGGCTGTCATGTTTGATATATGTACCGGTTGTAACGGGTTAGTCCGGAGGCCAAGCAGGTCTATCGTTCAGTTCCGTCGGCTACCTCTTCGTACCAAAATGTTTTGGGTTAAATCCGTTAAGGGATTTTTTCTGATTGATATTTTGTGTGCTAGTACTTTGGGGATCATATAATAAACTTATGAGAGCTTTTAACAGTTCGTAAATTTACGACTACGAAAACGTCTTTTTACCACAGCGATTTTGGAGTGACGTCCCTTTAGTTCTTCAAAATGACGGCAAACGCATGCATTTTACATTGCGATCAAGACTCTATTTTTCGAGAATTAACGTGTTTTACGGAGGCTAAATGGACTACCACGTTGCGATCAAGTGAGCAGTGGATTTCCTAAGACGGTGAAGAACGTGTAATCGCTGAACAAATCTTAGCGTTGGAATCCAGAGCGGTAACGAGTTGCGTACACTTGCACTAGATCAAGTTCACAAACAAACAAAGGATTGCGCAAACCGAATGGCGCGTGGAAAAAGGAAAAGCTACGGGTGTTGTTTCACCAAGAAAGAGAAAACAACGACAGAACGACAGCAGAGCTTCAACAACCAGGAGTGAGCATATCCTGCCTCCTCTCTGTATTTTGTGCAGAAAAAACAAAAACAAAAAATCAGCCGGGAAGTGGGTGCCAGAAAGACTAATACAGGTTAGTTGAACGTTTTAGTTGCATTGTCATGACTCATGGGAGCATAAGAGTCAAAACTATTTGATTTATTGCTTGCTTGATTATTTACTATTTGCACCCTAATTATGTGACCAAAATATTGTTGCTTTCTACATTATGAAGCCAATTTAAAGGGGAAGTCTTGGGTCAAAAAAAATTCCAAAATGTTTGACGGTCCATGAAGCATTGTTTAATTAACAGTACAAATTCAAAGAGCATGATAGGCTGGACTATCTACTCAGCGATAAGACAGCTTTGCGTTAGAGCGCTCAGTACCCACTCATCGTTGCAAGTTGTAATAAGTCGATGTTCAGATTAAAATGCAGTAGCTACTAAATGCCTGCACAGGTGCAGAGTTTCAGAAGATAAATATGTGAGCATTAATCTAGATTCAATTATTATAAAATAGTAAATTGCTTGTGTGTGTAGGGGGGGGGTGGTGGTGCTGGTACTAATGCAATACATTTCGTGTACATTGTCGTATGGTATGATAAATGATGAGTGCTAAATTCTAAGAATCTGTTATATTACAATAAGGGTTTGTGTCAATTAACTCTTCTCTTCCCCGTTGAAACTCTTTATAATTTAATAGCATCACATTTGTTCAACAGGGAGGACCGAATGCTGACATATTCTATGAAGCTGCTGTGCGGTCCAACAGACATGACATTCTACGTGACATCCAGTATAAGCCAGATCTTCTTGCCGTGGAAGCAAAGTAAGCGTATTAATTTGTTACTCCCCCACTCGGCTCTAGCCACCATCAAAATTGTTCAGGGGGGGGGGTTGGGGGATTATAGAATAGGAAAATTGTCGAACATTTTCTTTGACCCAGGACAATTGCTTTTTTAAAATTTCCAGCAACACCTATGCACATACACACTCTCTCTCACACACACACACACACACACACACACATAGTGTGCACACACACACACACTCGCGCATGCTGACACAAATTTGTGATTTAAAAATAAAAATGAAGTTTTTTGCATTGTAATGGGCTACTTCGGAAATGAGTTTGTTCCCAGCGTTAGCGGAGACAATGACATGGAACTATGAGCAACCAAGCATAACTGACACACCTGACTTTCTCGCCCTTGCATGTAATAGTCTCCCCTACTATATGGAGCAAGCTCTTTTCCGGATAAGCCATATATTAACAAGTGTGCCGCGGTAAATTTTAGAGCCAGGACATTTCGACCTATTGATTTCTTACAGTCAGGTCAAAATGACCTATTGTCCTCTAAAGCTGGCAGTGGCAGCAACACTGCATAGATGTACAAATATGGACTGTTTTTACTTCAGAGGTCCTAAGGGAGAGGACACTGACACCTTTTCCTTTTTTTAGTAAGCATATCAAATATTTTAGGGAATTAAATATTTTATTAGAATGCACTGCCCTCTCATTTACACTGCGACGATAACCTGAAAAGGTTCCTGCGGCATATTTATCCTGATCCTAATCCTGACTAGGGTATGCTTTGGGATTTGTTGTTCAGATGAGTTTGTGTGGACCGATTGGTTTCAAAAAAGACCAAATCCCAGGCCAATCCCTGCAGAGGAGAAACAAAATAACGGAGCAAACACACATACACCCACACACGAAAATAAAATCAAGCAAAGAAAGAAAAAAGCTTGACAACTTGTATGTTTATGTTGGTGTTTGTATGTGCAGTATGGCTGGCTGTTGAAGGACGGCAGTTTGGAAGTGAGATGGATGTCTCAGCCTGCCATTCCCCCCGCTGTCACTGAATTTATCAAGTGCGGCTGTAAGACGGGATGTGCTGGAAACAAGTGCACCTGCCATCGCAATTCGCTAAAGTGCACTGAACTGTGTGCATGTGTTGGGTGTGTAAACGTGCAGTCTGTGGAGGAAGACATTGACAACCCACCAAGTGACTGACTCAGAGACGGACTTTGAAGGGGAGATGGACTATCATGGAGACAGTGATTCAGACTGATAATAACTCTCAGATACTGTGTATAAATGGGGGATGGACTACAGACCGCAATTCGGACTGATAATAACTCTCAGATACTGTGTGTAAATGGGGGATGGACTAGAGACCGCAATTTGGACTGATAATAACTCTCAGATACTGTGTGTAAATGGGGGATGGACTGTGACAGAGACCGTAATTTGGACTGATAATAACTTCAGATACTGTGTGTAAATGGGGGATGGACTGTGAAAGAGACCGTAATTCGGACTGGGAATATCATCAGATACTGTGTGTAAAGGGAGATGGAATGTGAAAAAGTCAGTGATTCGGACTGGGAATAACTCTCAGATACTGCGTGTAAAGGGGGGATGGACTGTGAAAGAGACCGTGATTCGGACTGGGAATATCATCAGATACTGTGTGTGAAGGGAGATGGAATGGGAAAAAGTCAGTGATTCGGACTGGGAATAACTTCAGATACCGTGTGTGAAGGGGAGATGGACTGAAACTTGAAAGAGACCGTGATTCTGACTGGGAATAACGATGATGGACAACAACGTATGTGTTGCGTGGATCAGGCAGCCAAGAGGGATCATTGTGCGTAGATAGTACACTTTATATGGTGTGCAGTTGCCAAGTATCGGTGTCTCCACTATTCATTGAGTGATCAAGGGAGACAATTTTTCAGTTTGGGTAAAACATTTTTTTTTTGATTGCTTACTTAACCTAAAATCACTTACAAACCCCAATTATTAGTCTAATTATCAAGTGTCAACATATATTTTAACATTTCTACCAACTTTAGTATATGTTTTTGAGTTAAAACATAAAATGTAAAAAAAAAAAAAAATTACCCCTTTGCGTCAAAACTTAAATCACAAAAACCAAAAAATCTCTAACCCTAGATGATACCCAAAGTACTAGTACCTCAAAATGTGATCTACTGTGGGTGTTCTTTCAAAATATGACAACAAATTGCTATCTAATTTACTGTCCGACGGAATCCTTTTTCTATGGCTTTAAAACTGGCTTGGCCTCCACACTAGGTCAGTTGGCCTAAACAATAAACTTTCTGAGTTCTGAGTTCTTTATATTATATTTATTATTTTTAAATTTATATCACTTTTGCAATTATATATATATATATATTGTCATTTATGAATTATTTATTCCATAGTGTACATTTGATTATTACCTCACATACTATATATATGTATATATATATTGCTGTATTGCAGGTCATGCCACGTGACAGATTCCTCTCCCTCTTCACTTTCTGGCATCTCAATGACAATGAGGAAGCACCCCTGCCAGGCAGTCCAGACTATGACAAGCTCTACAAGATTCAACCGTTCTTCAGTCACCTGCAGGAAAGGTTTTCTTCTGTGTATTACCCGGAAGAAAACATGGCTGTGGATGAGTCCGTTATGCCATGGCGTGGACGTTTGGCCTGGAGACAGTTTATTGCCAACAAACCATGCCGCTACGGAATGAAGCTGTACTGCCTCTGTGAAAGCTCAAGTGGCTACATCGTGAAAATGAAAATGTACACAGGAAAAGATGGCAACAAAAGAGAAGTTGATCATGGTCCAAATGTGGTCAAAGCTCTAACAGAAGATTACCGCAACAAAGGTCACACTATCTTCACCGACTCATTCTTCACCTCATCCGACCTTGTGACTTACATGCAGGAGAACGGCACTTCTTACGTTGGCACTGTCCTAAAACATCGAAGAGGAAATCCTACCGACATTTCAAGCAAGGATATGAAAGTGGCGAAGGGAAAGACCGTTGTTCGGCAAAAAAAAATGTCGTTGCTGTTCGATACAATGATCGAAAAGATTTCATGTTGCTGAGCTCAAAGTTCACGGCGGAGCCTGTGGACACTGGCAAGACAGTACGTCTGACAAGGGAGCAGCGCCAGAGAGGAGAAGAAGCCAGGAATGCGGTGAAGCCGATGCTTGTACACGAGTACAACAAAAGCATGAATGGCGTTGATCACTTCGACCAGCACCTCAGCTACTATTCTTTCAACAGAAAGACTGTGAAGTGGTGGAAGAGAGCAGCCACTCACTTACTCCACATGGCCTTGGTCCAAGCCATGATTCTGTTCAACAAATATGAGGATAAACCCAAACCCCAGGCAGATTTTGTCCTTGACCTCGTCATGCAGCTGACAAACTGTGGAGTAGCGGAGCGACAAGATCCCGCTGACCCACACGCGGAGCGACAGGATGGAGAGATTTTGGCTGGTGACGATGAAGGACAAGGTAATGATGAAGCAGCAGCAGGAGAGGTTGAAGCAGCAGCAGGAGGGGTTGAAGCTGAAGAACCACCAAAGAAAAGGATGCGGGTCAAGCCAATGGACTTCGAGCGACTCAGCCATGCTGACAACCCTCACAGACTAGTCCCTACCCCACGCACTGCAAAGAGCATGCGGGCGTCCAGAAACTGCGAGTGCTGCACCATTGCTTCTGGGAAAAGACATACCTACCTCAAGAGAGTGCAGACCACCTACATGTGCAAGGCCTGCAAAGTCCCTCTGTGTTCAGACGCATGCTTCAGCATCTACCACTCAACGAAGGACTATAAGCGCGAAATGAGACGCTATTATAGCATCAATGGCGAAGGAGAGTAACCATTGTCCTGTGAAACTGAAATGTGCATAGGTGTACAGTTGGTACTTTGTTGTGAAAATGTGACATATTCAATGTATGGATTACCTGGACATCATTTGGTGAGTGACACAGTTTTGTTTCATTTGAGTCAGGATGCTGTGAGTGAATGCGTGATTTGCTTGTTTTTCTCTTTGTACTGTCTCCTTATTTCTGTGTAGAATGTTAACAATATTTCAGCTAATTCATAGGTTTTACACCTTGTTTGGTTATAACATTATTTATACTACTTTCTGTTAAAAAATACTTTTGAAAAAGCAGTGGAAAAACAAAACAAACAAAAAAACCCGTTAAAAAACACATATTATCCCCCTTTCTTACCCCCCTTTGCTAAAACAAATCGCGTGACAAACTTATAAATAGCACGACTGAACTGAGCATCTATTTTTTAATTAGTACACAAAATTTGGTGGTGATTGGACTTAATTCAAGCTTGCTAGACAGATTTCTTTACAGTTACTGTTTTTTGGGAAGTTTCTTGGTGGCAAGCTTGGGCAGGCAGGACGTCAACGCCGTGGCAGTGCTAGTCACAATAGTGTTAATGCAGTTAAGTTATCTTGTTTACCACAGGCTTCAATATAATCAATGCAGTTGTGCTTCATGCTGTTTGCAAACATTGCTACTGTCGAGTGCAGTCGTCAAATCAGTTACTGCCCTCTTTACAACCATGGACGACTCTAGTCACACACATCTGATGAATCGTACAAAAGTTCATAGACAAGTAAGGCCAAGCTTAATGGGGCCGATTATAGCTTTTACACAATTACATGGTAGCTACGAACTTCTGAAAGTCAGCTGAGTTTTAATAACTTGTTGAATGCACATCCAACACAAATTTTGTTCTAGCCTGGGTTTTAATCATGAGTTTTAAATCCAACAGAAGGCAAATACTTGTTTAAATATTCAGGTTTACATACATTAAAAGTCTTCTTCTTCGTCGTTCGCTATACATTAAAAGTGTGTATGTGCTAAGAGAAAGTGCACTGACCTGGACACGACTTCAGGTGCCATCCAGTAGGGTGTGCCCACCATGGTGTCCCTCTTGCTCTTGTCTCCGCTCAGCTGAGCGCAGAAGCCAAAGTCTGTGAGCTTCACAGCACCCACCATACCTAACAGCACATTGTCACTCTTGATGTCACGGTGAATAATACTGCGGCTGTGCAGGAACTCCAAGGCCTTCAGGCACTCACGGCAAACTGCAGCTATTTGGCCCTCCTTTTACACAGAAAAACAAGCACTTCAAAATTATAAAAACACATGTCTGGGTCAACTTCAAATTCAGTCAGTCAGGTCACCTAATATCACTGTTTTTTCCGGAAGAGACTTCCGCACGACTCTGCCAGAATAAGCTAAACTTGACTTAAAGATATCTATCCTTGGAATGGTTACATTAAACTTTCGGTTTGGTTTGGCTTAAAATGTTGCTCTGAAAGCACATAGTGCATGGCCATAAAGGATTTATTTCATTTTAATCTTTCTCTTAATGGCAGAATCTTGAGTTTCTTATAATCGTCAAAAACAAGACTCTGATCATTTCAATAAAATCAGTTACAGCGCTCGTCCGTTTAAACTATACAATGGTTTAAAAATATTAGCATCAGCAGTCCCAGATGGTCGTACAATAATCGGTGATGGTTTGTATGTATGCATCAAAAGATAATTACCTCGAGTGCTGATCAAGAAAGTTTAATTCTGTTCAACTAATATATTTTCCTCGACACGGTTTTACACAACGACCGAACATGATGGGCTTAAAACCAATTATTATCGATATTTACTCCCACATTTTTTTTCCCTACCTCCTCTACGCGGTTGCTAATTAATATGGAATGGATTCTATTCACAGAGAGAGAGAATTGAATTGAATTGAATTGAACTTTATTTTACAAGGATTAAGATTTAAGGCTATGCCTTTTCTTAGAATCTGTCCTTGGGACGCACAGACACACAATGATAAAATAAAAAATTGAAAAAAATTGAAAAGTTAACAAAAAGAGATGGGGAAAATTAAACATATGATGATATTGATGACGATGATGATGATAATGATGATGATCATGAGAAAGAGAGAGAGAGAGAGAGAGAGAGAGAGAGAGAGAGAGAGAGAGAGAGAGAGAGAGAGAGAAAGAGAGAGAGAAATAGAGAGAAATGCACACATGCACACAAAGGAGAGAGAAAGACAAGAGATCGAGGGAGAGATAGAGAGAGACATACAGGCAGACCGACAAGACTGAGAAAAACACAGACAGACAAACAGAGTGAAACAAAGAGAGATAGATAAAAATAGAGAGACGACAGAGAGGGAGAGGAACTGAAACAGCAAATATAGTACAGTGCTATGGCTAGTGGCAAGTCAACTCTCAGGTATGATACAGAGCTTTACCAGTAAACTACCGTTTCTCAGCTGTCAGCATTAATACGCTTCACTGACCCCTAACAATAGTACTGTTACAAAGCACTCGCTAACGTTCACAATCGCCATGACAAAACTATGCGTTGCCTATAAAACGTTTTTCAATGTTACAGAACGTTTTGCTTTGGCAACGCACCCCTTGTCTCTAGCTCCTGTTTGCAAAATCGTCATTGCAAATTTGTCCCTATGTTGGAGGTGGCCTCTCACAGGAAGGATGTGTCTAGTGTCTCAATACTTGCCACAGTACAGCAGTCCCTGCAATGTACGGCCCCCGGTGTGAGCGGCCACCTGACATGTACGGACACATTTGCTCGGCACAGTGTTTTCCTTCTATATTCCCCCCCCCCCCCCCCCCCCCCCCCCCCTTAAACGGCCACCTGCAAATCGTGGACACGAACACTAATTTTCGGTCCCAACAGCAGGTCATACCTGCAATTTACGAACAGTCAGCATCGTCAAATTTTCACCACAACAAAATCGATAACAGAGCAGTCCGGCTCTTGGTACAAAGGTCACAGCCGCTAAGGCATGATGACAGTCTCTGTTAACTTGAGTGCACGTGTACCCTGGTCAGGAGGGGGGTAGTTTTGGTCAGGAGTGGAGTGCAGGCACTTTCTTGCTTTCAAATGCGAAGATGCCAACATGAAACTGCACTGTGTGTCATGTCTTTTTGTCGTAAACAACAGAAGCTACATTCGCTGAAGGCCCTCAGAGAAAGAGAGTGAAAATTCGGCCTCAGTTCTCAGCATCAGTCGCGTGTCTGTATGTAACCTTTCTTTGACAAGATTAACAAAGCCATTCATTTTTCCCCTCAGGCTTGACCACTGAGTCATTGCCTAATCTGTGAGCCCTTCAGTTTTCCTGTTTGTTGATCACTGGCCACTTCATCCCCATCCTATTATCAGGGTCAAAAGTTAGACACGGTCAACTGATTTTGCTCTGGCCTCAATTAGCTGACAGTGACCACTCTGCCGACAGAGGGAGCATGGCTGGGGGGAGGGTGGGGTGGGGTGGGGGTGGGGGGGGGGGAAGGAGAGAGAGAGAGAGAGAGAGAGAGAGAGAGAGAGAGAGAGAGAGAGAGGGGGGGGGGGTAGCTGGCTAGACTCATGCAGTGGGGTGCTGGTGTCAGCTGGAAGTGAAAGAGCGCTGGAGGTAATGAAGAGGTGTACTCTTCCAAAGTTCAGTTGTCATGGCTTCGGGTAAGGAAAGCAGTGTTGTGTACAGGGATGGGATTCCCAAATGAAGAGTGAAAAGTCACTGCGGCAAGATCAGCATGCATTAAATAAAGCCAGACAAGAAGAAAATAACTAGGACATGCAGCTCTATATGCTGGTTTTTATTCAAACTGGTTTTTAATGCTTATTCTCGCAAAGCATCTGTACACACATGCGTGCCTCTGTGCGGTGTTTGTGTGGCTGCTTTCGTAAGATGTCAGTGCATGGCGAGTGCGCTCACTGCCTTGAGGATTTTATTTATCTCTTCTTTTAACACCATTCATAAAAAAATAGTTTTACAGAACGTTAAAAAAACAAAAATTAGGAGTCTTATGTTATCGTTTAGAGCCACAAGATGTTACTAGCATAGAGTCAATCAGTTTGTTTGTGAGTCTGTGTGAGTGTATGGGGCAGGGGGGGGGGGGTCACCCCTCCCGTGAACGGCCACCTGCAATGTACGGACAGGTTTGCTATGGCCCAAGGGTGTCCGTTCATGAGAGGGACTGCTGTACCAAAGACTGTTCATTAGATTTCCAAACTTGTCAAAGTGGAACTTACAGTATGATTATCTCCCTACTTCCTACCTTCATGATTGTCTCTGTGACAACGTCTGTCAGAGCCCCTCCATCCAAGTATTCCATCACCACCCACAACTCATTCTCTAGGTAGTAACAGTCGAGAAAGTTGACAATGTTGTCATGGCGGTAGGACTTCATGACCTCAATCTCTGTGATGATCAGCTCCTTCTTAGGCTGGTTGTTGAGGTCCATCATCTTGATGGCAACCACGTCCGTGCTAGACTTTACTTTAGCCAGCACCACACTTCCTGAGGCCCTGACATACAAAACAAGTCAACCTTTTTTTTTAACACTTAGTAACAATACCTTTGCAATGCCAACCTAGTCTCTCTGATCATAACAGAAAAACCTCAAAATAAAAAAACAACTAGACATTAACATTAGTGCGTCAAATGTAACTGACAGCTAGTTGAATAATTAACATGTTTTGCCACAAAAGGAGAAAGATATGCACAAACTGACACAGTAATCTTTCATTCAAAAAGACACCCTCGATGAAGACAATGCCATTGCGTTACAGCTTCCAAACAAATGTGTCAGAGAGCATCAAACAGACAACATAACAAATAAAAAAATTCTTTAACTGCGGTTTTCATCGGCTCATAAATATTCTTTATTTCCCCCTCTGCTTCTTTCCATCTGCTAACTAGAAGGGGTGTTTATTTTCAATAACCACCCATCAACCAACAAATAACTACCCAGTAACCAGCCTGAATTGTCACGGATCCGTGAGATGATCGGGGCGAGTGATGAGTATAAGTGACTGATTCCTACCATTATTATTATTGTGGTTTATTATTCAAGCAACCTGTTCCCATAATCTTGTGCCTATTGCTGGGGGCAGTGGCCTATAATATATGCTATTTGCAGTATTCTGTAAAAACTGGATTTTGTCACGACCGTGGGGAGCATGGGATTTTTGGGTTATTGCGTGCAAGGATACGTCACATGGCATCTTTTACCTGTGCGCGCGACACACAGGAGGAGCCCTTTTTTCCTTTCGCAACTCAACGACGCAGGTCGGGTTTCTGATAGCAAGTCTCTGCTTTCAGGCGACACGTGGTAAAGTCGCGTTTGGACTTAGCGTTCGTCTATCTGTACGCGGTGAAGCGGCAGGGGGGAGGACTAAAGGGACTACTAAAAGGACTACATCTTTATCGTCAACGGACGGGAAAGAAAAAATCGTCAAAGCGAGATGACATGCTTTGAAGAGAGCAGAAATGCGAATGAGCATATTATCTCTCATCTCAACTGGTTCCAGTCCTGAAGCACTGAGGCGTGACTTGGTGTGACATGACTTCACTTGGACAACTGAAAACTGAAGTCAGCGTGGTCACCTCAAAGCCACACCTCACCTAACCTGCTTTTGTATGTGACTTTACCGACTGCACAACGCCATTAGAGCGAGGGTGAGGAGGCTACATAATTGTTCATCGTCTTGACAAGACAGACACTGAGTTGAATGTGGTAATGTTTGGCCCTCTCACCTGTCGTTATCAAGTAATATAGCTATTCTGATAGACACGTGGGGGAATTCGGGGGCTGTGATTGGATGGTCTCACACATCCCTATTGCAATCATTAAAGGATAAAGCTACGGAAGTTGGTAATTTTTTGCCGATATCCTTAAGCTACTCTTACACTGTGCCGAATTGCCCTTGCGAATAGCATTTTCCAATAATTCACAATGATCGGGACATGGTCGCAAGACTTTCGTAAATGTTCTTAACTATTCATTACAATTCGTCTATTGTTTTGAACATAGCAACTTGCTCCTAATATTCGCAAGGAAGTCATATTGCTATTTTTTTCGCAACGTACTCGTTAGTACTCGCAAGACATTTGTAATCATCGCAATGTATTCGTGGCGCTAGCAAGCCATTCGCAACCATTCGTTATGCCTGTCTTTACATTGTGCCGAATATCCTTGCGAATATGAACATGTTGTATTCGGCAAAAAAATAGACACATGGACATGAATAATATAGAAAATTGGAAGCCTTACCAATCCTTGCGAATGTCTTACGAATGGTTGCGAGTGCTTGCGAATGTGTACCGATCATTGAGAATACATAGTTGCAAGACGTTTGCAAGATATTCTTACTGTTTTTAAAACATTCGCAAGCAATTGCAGTCACTCGCAAGCATTCGTAAGGCTTTCGCAACATTCTTATGAATTGGGAAGAAATGGTCAAAACATTCCTGAGAAATTCGTAATGAATTCGCAACCATTCGCAAGATGTTGGCAAAATGTGCACGAATAAAATCCATACGAATGCTTGCGAGCAATACGCATACCTTTACGATGATTACGAATGGTTTGCGAATACTTACGAGTACGCTGCGAAACATTCAGAATATGACTTCCTTGCGAATATTAGGAGCATGTTGCTAATGTTCGCAAAAAGAGACGAATGGTGGCGAATGGTTAAGAACATTTACGAATGTCTTGCGACCATGTCCCGATCATTATGAGTTTATTGGCGAATTCTATTCGCAAGGGCAATTCGCCAGAGTGTAAGAGCAACATTACGAACAATGCGAATTGCATACTCGTTTTATTCGTAAAATGTTTGCAAGCACTCGCAAGGCCACTCGCAACGTTCGTAATAGATCCGTATATGGATTCGTATACAATCGCAATGATCGGTAGACATTCGCAAGCAGTCGCAACCATTCGTATGACATTCGCAAGGATTCGTAAGCCTTCGATTTTTCTCTTTCTTACTGTCCATTCGTCTCTTTTTTGGCCGAATACAACATTTTCATATTCATAAGGATATTCGGCACAGTGTAAGACAGGCTTTAACAAAGACGCATGGTTCCGGTTTCTTCCACGTGTATAAAGTACACGCATACCTCGCCAGGTTTGTTTCTGTGACTAGTCGACAGACGATGCCATTTGCTTTGTGTGTTTTTGTTGTTGTTGCTTACTGTACATGACATATATTACGTGTAAAATCCAGTTCTTTAACAGGCAACAAACCTTGCAAAGTTCAAGAAGCTGCAATCTGAAGCGACCTATCTCGTATTCTAGCAGACGATCTTTCCAATGTTTAACACAAAATCAGCAAACTCTCCTGTCACATAGAACGTCCATTGTATAGTGCAATGTTGAAATGAAGTTACCGGTCTGAAACATTTAGTCGTTTCTTCTGAAACAATCCTTGTTCTCTTATCATCTGCAGATTTACCGCAGTCTTCATCACGCGAATCCCCAACAGAAGTCAGACTTTCGAACATAGAATATACGTAAGCAAGCATGATACGTCATGACGTCATATGATTCCTAGCATATTGACGTAATGTTAAACATCTGGTTATCTCGAGTCTTCTCCGTAATACATATCCGTGGGTTTTTCAATGTTCGGTGATTTCCGTGGATACATGCGCAAAGGGATATGCACACTAAACTGTCGTCTGCAATCAACGACATGGACCATTTTGGTAGTTGTTGCTGACAAAAACATGATTTTAAAACAGAAAATAATGTCAGAATAGCAATATAAAACGCTATTGTGTTTTCAGCGTAGCAATAGGGTCTAATATTTAGACTCGAACAAGTATAATGCGTCTCGTCTTCGACTCGTCGGCGTTATACTTGTCTCGTCTAAATATCGGACCCTATTGTTACGCTGAAAACACAATAACTGTTATTATTACCAATTCAGTGCCCCATATGGCTTTTTGACCAATCAGGACGGATTCTAGGTGACCCTCTAAATGTGATAACGTTCAGACAGGGACCCTTTTTGTTTATCACGCTAAAAATAAACAAAACAAAGTAAAAATTTAAATCAACAATATCAGCGTGATTTATTCTAAAGAATGACACTTCAAATGCTGTCAGATAATACTCTCTTTATCTAAACAAGAAGAGCAAACGCTCGATCGAGTCACTTTCGCAGTTCTGAATATTATATGAGGCATCAGATGGACAGGAAGAAATTGCTATTCACAACACAATGAGTCACGTTCACATAAAATTTGAGCCCGGTCACTTTTATAGTTTCCGAGAAAAGCCCAACGTTAAGTTGTGTGTTGCCGAACAGAAAAGGCTAGTTATCTCCCTTGTTTTTCTGATAACGTTCGTAAAAGGCTACAGATGTAAATACTTTGATGTAAAGAATAATCCTACAAAGTTTCAATCACATCCGATGAACTTTGTCAAAGATATAAAATGTCTAATTTTTCCTTTGACGCTGACCTGTGACCTTGAAAAAGGTCAAAGGTCAACGAAACCATCGTTAAAGTGTAGAGGTCATTGGAGGTCACGACTAAACAAAATATGAGCCCGATCGCTTTGATAGTTTCCGAGAAAAGTCCAACGTTAAGGTGGTGTCTACGGACGGCCGGCCGGACAGACTAACACTGACCGATTACATAGAGTCACATTTTCTCAAGTGACTCAAAAATACTGAAAAGCGAGTTTTGTCGGTGGGTGCCTTACGGAACAGCAAAGCACCACCCACCCTCTGAGTGTGCAATGCCGACCCACTCACTTGACAACTAAATCGTCAAAGTTCGGAACAGTCAAGTGAAATTGCGTCACTCGCCTTACGTCAAATATATCTTCATGTCATTTCCCATCCGTCTGGAGTCGGTTCTAAATCTGTCGCTCTCTGTTCAACAAGAAAAACCAAAGCAACCGAAACGCATGTTCAACATGGTTTATCTTGTGTGATTGTTGTGTGAATGCATTTCACCTGTTAAATATTCATCAAGGTGTGTGATTGGCTGATCCATGTCATGTGAATGCTTTGACTGACAGGCATAATCAGGTAGGAGCGCTCAAGATCCCATTGCGGCTGTTCTGTTCAATTTGCGGGGTTGCTTGGAAATTTTTTTGTGTCAAAATAAACGGTAATAAAATTGTTATTTCTAATATGCTAATTCTTAGCAAATTCTTCTTCTTCTGCGTTCGTGGGCTGAAACTCCCACGTACACTCGTGTTTTTTTGCACAAGTGGAATTTTACGTGTATGACCGTTTTTTACCCCGCCATTTAGGCAGCCATATGCCGTTTTCGGAGGAAGCATGCTGGGTATTTTCGTGTTTCTCTAACCCACTGAACTCTGACATGGATTACAGGTTCTTTTTCGTGCGCACTTGGTCTTGTGCTTGCGTGTACACACGGGGGTGTTCGGACACCGAGGAGAGTCTGCACACAAAGTTGACTCTGAGAAATAAATCTCTCGCCGAACGTGGGGACGAACTCACGCTGACAGCGGCCAACTGGATACAAATCCAGCACGCTACCGACTGAGCTACATCCCCGCCCTTTCTTAGCAAATGATAACAGACATGTCTCACAAACGATATCAGCATTTGCCTGAAGGCTCATGATTGATATCTTTTTTCTCGACATGTCAGTTATCAATTGCTAACAGTCAGCATATTAGAAATAACTCATACTGTTCATGTGATGAAATTATAGCCATCAAAGCGTGAATAACCTACACGAAACTGTGCTGTAAGGCCAATAACTGGGTGCTCCATCTCTTACACGTAAACGTGTAACTTTAATTTCATTGTTGTTGATTCAAGTTGTGAACGCTTTATTTGTGATGTTTTGATAACGAGAAAGGAGGTGGAGAGTTTGCATATAAACTGGTACCTACTTGAAACTGTTGAATTCTGTTTTGTATGACCGAGATTGTGGATCGGAGTGTGGTTAATCGATTAGTGGTACAGGGTACTTCCACTTAATCGCGGTCCACTAAATCGCGAATTCGGCTACATCGCGAAGACCTCCTTGCTCCCCCCCCCCCCCCCCCCCCGACCTTTTTTTGAATTTTTATTTTTTTGAATTTTTATTTTTTTTGTTTTTGTTTAACACATTCAGTTAAGTAAAGCCCCAAAATAGTACAGATTTTGCCTCAGGCAATTTTTTTTCTTTTCAAAACCATCCTGTCTCTCTCTGGGTCGACGGCCTTCGATCAATAAATCAAAAATTTTAGTAATAAATTTTCATTTGATTAATATACTTACCCAACTCACATATAGCAATTAACCCTGGTTCAGTGCTGGTAACGCTGTACGCATCTCCTTCCTTGGTAACAAGGGAGACCACTCTAAAAAAGAGTGACCAATACCCATAATGCCAGACTAATACAGAGTCTGACTTCCGTATGCGTGCGCATATGCCGCCATTTGTATCATTCTAAACGAAGCCCAACTCACTTCTTTTTTAGAAACATATAACCCCCACAGCGGGGAGGCGGGAGGGAATAAACGATGTGAGTTGGATAAGTATATTAATCAAATGAAAATTTATTACTAAAATTTTTGATTAAATTACATATCTTACCCAACTCACATATAGCAGATTGCTACTAAAGGTGGAGGGCACTTAACCCTATCCGGAAATGAGAATCTATCCTGCCGCTACCCTAGCAGGTAACACAGAACTGCATCCTGTCTCAAAGCAGAGATATCTATGAGATAGACATCGATGAAAACATCTATAGAAAACCAGTAAATCGACTCAAGAACTTCTGCCAGGCGACCAAATCGAAGAACAGCTGGAGAGGAAGCCCAATCTCTTGCCTCATGAAACCCGACTGTAGTAAAGGGCAAGACTGCCCTGACGTCACCTGACTAACTCTGCCACCAGACAAAAGCTTGTCTCACTATGGTGAAAGACCACTCGGGTAACGAGACTTTCGAGATATCTTACACCACCCCATGTTGAGTGAGATAAAACGAAGTTTCTGAGTTTCCGATCGAGTGTGCAGAGTCCGTAACCGAAAACTGGTGCGGGCTCTAACAGGACAGATATGTACATCAGGATCTCCAGGAGCAAGAAACTTGCTCAAGCGAGGAATGTTGAGTCGTGCTGCCTGAAGAGGGAGGACTGACTGCCCCCCCCCCCTTTTCCTGCCACCACTTTGCTTAAACCAAGTGGCAGACCATCCAGCTAAGGTTAACTTCAATAAGTCAATACCTCTACCAAAATAGATAGATATTCTTTCTTTCCTATTTAGTGTTTAACGTCGTTCTCAACCGTCCAAGGTTAAATCGCGACGGAGTTGAAAGATATGAACAAGAGTCTTTGTTTAAATGATCTAAAAAGATCAGTGCGGGCCAGAAAAGCTTTCAAAACTCGAAATGTTCAACTGGCCAAAATATTGCTAAATGGTCAGAATTGTGAATAGGAGCTGACTTCTCCAATTTCCACTTGTCTGTCAGAAATTTGAAAGAAACCTAACTGTCATAGAACAGTCTTTCTCCAAAGAATTTTCCAATCATACTATAAAAACGGTGCAGAAATGACTGCCTTTATATGTAGAGTTATTGAGTCTCTCAAAACAGCTGCAAGCTGTAAAGAAAAAGCTTTTCCATGGCCTGCCATTGACAAGTTGCTTGCTGAGTTGAATGCATGATTTCCTTTTCTTGAGCAAATGCAAAACTAAAGACTAAATGTTTACCACTTATTTACTGAAAAACTTGAGTGATTTTTCTCTTCTTTTCCTGTTTTTGTGATTGATAAATGCTTGAAAAAGACTGTTTTCCCATGTCTGTGACTTTATTTTCCAATGAAAATGGGTGGCCAGGACAGTAAATATAGCTCACAGCAAACAGGATCAATGTATAGATGAGGGGATGTTATATTGAGTCATTTAAAAAAAACTGATGCAAGTCCAACTCACCCTGCTCCAAGCTTCTTCTGCACATCATACTTGTCATGTGGGTTTCCTGGGGATGCTACCTCTTCTGCACACACACCATTTCTTAAAACATGAGTCTTGCAGTCCTGTCTCATACATCTCCTTTTCATGTGAATCTAAGTTACAAACCACCGAAGTTTCTAAGAAAATCATATCCAGTTTGGAACACACAAATGACGTCAGCTTAAAAGGAGAATGACATTACTTCATCTTAGGAAGTTCCTTTCCAAGCATTGCAAAACTTTTGCCTCCAAGATGGTGTTTATTTTCAAATCATCTTCGGGTCTCTGTCTCTCTGTCCATCTCTTTGTCTCTGTCAATTTCTGCCTCTGTCTGTCTCCATCTCTCTCTCACAGAACCAGTGTGCACGAGATAGTAAGGACACATAACGAGTGGGCACGAGATAGTAAGGACACAGAACCAGTGTGCACGAGATAGTAAGGACACAGAACTCCTTACTATCTCGTGCACACTGGTTTTGTGTCCTTACTATCTCGTGTACACTGGTTTTGTGTCCTTACTATCTCGTGCACACTAGTTCTGTGTCCTTACTATCTCGTGTACACTGGTTCTGTGTCCTTACTATCTCGTGCAGTCACTAGTTCTGTGTCCTTACTATCTCGTGCACACTAGTTCTGTGTCCTTACTATCTCGTGCACACTGGTTCTGTGTCCTTACTATCTCGTGCACACTAGTTCCGTTTCCTTACTATCTCGTGCACACTGGTTCTGTGTCCTTACTATCTCATGCACACTAGTTTTGTTTCCTTACTATCTCGTGCACACTGGTTCTGTGTCCTTACTATCTCGTGCACACTAGTTCTGTGTCCTTACTATCTCGCGCACACTAGTTATGTGTCTTTACTATCTCGTGCACACTGGTTCTGTGTCCTTACTATCTTGTGCACACTTGTTATGTGTCCTTACTATCTCGTGCACACTAGTTTTGTGTCCTTACTATCTCATGCACACTAGTTCTGTGTCCTTACTATCTCGTGCACAGACCGGCATGGTTGGCCTAGTGGTAAGGCGTCCGCCCCGTGATCGGGAGGTCGTGGGTTCGAACCCCGGCCGGGTCATACCTAAGACTTTAAAATTGGCAATCTAGTGGCTGCTCCGCCTGGCGTCTGGCATTATGGGGTTAGTGCTAGGACTGGTTGGTCCGGTGTCAGAATAATGTGACTGGGTGAGACATGAAGCCTGTGCTGCGACTTCTGTTTTGTGTGTGGCGCACGTTATATGTCAAAGCAGCACCGCCGTGATATGGCCCTTCGTGGTCGGCTGGGCGTTAAGCAAACAAACAAACAAACAAATCTCGTGCACACTGGTTGTGTGTCCTTACTATCCCGTGCACACTTGTTATGTGTCCTTACTATCTCGTGCACACTAGTTTTGTGTCCTTACTATCTCATGCACACTAGTTCTGTGTCCTTACTATCTCGTGCACAGACCGGCATGGTTGGCCTAGTGGTAAGGCGTCCGCCCCGTGATCGGGAGGTCGTGGGTTCGAACCCCGGCCGGGTCATACCTAAGACTTTAAAATTGGCAATCTAGTGGCTGCTCCGCCTGGCGTCTGGCATTATGGGGTTAGTGCTAGGACTGGTTGTTCCGGTGTCAGAATAATGTGACTGGGTGAGACATGAAGCCTGTGCTGCGACTTCTGTTTTGTGTGTGGCGCACGTTATATGTCAAAGCAGCACCGCCGTGATATGGCCCTTCGTGGTTGGCTGGGCGTTAAGCAAACAAACAAACAAACAAATCTCGTGCACACTGGTTGTGTGTCCTTACGATCCCGTGCACACTTGTTATGTGTCCTTACTATCTCGTGCACACTAGTTTTGTGTCCTTACTATCTCGTGCACACTAGTTCTGTGTCCTTACTATCTCGTGCACACTGGTTCTGTGTCCTTACTATCTCGTGCACACTGGTTCTGTGACCTTACTAACTCGTGCACACTGGTTCTGTGACCTTACTATCTCGTGCACACTAGATCTGTGTCCTTACTATCTCGTGCACACTGGTTCTGTGTCCTTACTAACTCGTTCACACTGGTTCTGTGACCTTACTAACTCGTGCACACTGGTTCTGTGACCTTACTATCTCGTGCACACTAGTTCTGTGTCCTTACTATCTCGTGCACACTGGTTCTGTGACCTTACTAACTCGTGCACACTGGTTCTGTGACCTTACTATCTCGTGCACACTAGTTCTGTGTCCTTACTATCTCGTGCACACTGGTTCTGTGACCTTACTAACTCGTTCACACTGGTTCTGTGTCCTTACTATTTCGTGCACACTAGTTTTGTGTCCTTACTATCTCGTGCACACTGGTTCTGTGTCATTACTAATTGTTCAACTTACTGGTCTGCACCAGAAAGTAGGAGCATAATTAGATTGTACATGATAGAAAGGACACAGAACCAGTGTGCATGAGATAGTAAGGACACAAAACTAGTGTGCACGAAATAGTAAGGATACATAACAAGTGTGCACGAGATAGTAAGGACACACAACCAGTGTGCATGAGATAAAACCTTGCAGGTTATCTTCCTTCCTTAGCTCATAGGTACCAGACACACAAGATGCAACTACATAATGTTCATATCCTTATTTTGTGAAAGCTAGGAATGAAATTTTTGTTTAATTAATGGTGCTACAAACGTGTGTTCTCCACTATCAATCTACACACCAAGTTTCAGCTCAATCAGCCCAAAAACACCACAGATCTGAGTGCGGACAGAAGGAACAAGCATTGACCTTAATGGGGTCAAGAAAGTAGCCCCATGGCCGTAGTGACATGGGGGTGGGACATGGATACCATCTCTGGGTCTGCACAAGCAGTTGACTCGTGTCCAACCCGGGTCATATTCTAATCCGCGACCTTAAGTCACGCAAAACTGTTTCAAACCATACTGAGAGAGAGAGAGAGAGAAGAGAGAGAGAGAGAGAGAGAGAGAGAGAGAGAGAGAGAGAGAGAGAGAGAGAGAGAGAGAGAGAGAGAGAGAGAGAGAGAGAGAGAGAGAGAGAACAGTCACCGACAGAGAGGGGAAGATAAAAGAAATAAAAGATATCTTAATTTTTCATTTGGGGTATTTCGGTTCGAGTTTATAAACCGGGGCAGCAAAAGTTCAAATCACATTCCATAACCAAATGAGCAATGCTCAGGTCGAATTGACAGGTAAATTTAATCTCTAAAAATTGGTAGTTTCCAGCTTCTACCCTTTCCTGAGACACCGAAACATTGGTCTTATAAAAAACTCACTGGTTGCAGATTGTTCGAATGACATACATACATTTTATTCCAAATAATTTGATATTTTTTTGCATTAAAACAAGATCTTTGTTTATAAAGCCATATGATAGACTTTGTTGCATACCATTTGTCAAATTTTGTTTTGAAAATGATGAGTTTTGCATGAGTATTTGTTCGAGCAAGACATGATTTGTGGCCAATCGGAAATCGGAAATTCCCGTTCTTCCTCTCCTATTAGTTAAGATGTTTCAACCCCCAGACGTACACGTTGAACTTAAATTGAAAACGTCTTTCAAAACAACTGAAACGAATTAAAAAATATATTATCTGACTCGTGTACACACCTATGCTTTGTAAAACCACCCATGCTTAATGAATAAAGGTCCCAGGTCTCACTAGCACATTTCTTCGACGTCAAGTGTTAGGTTGAGACACACATCCTCATGTGAAACCTTTAAATTTATTTTTTTTGCCCTGGCTGGGTGGGTAAAGGCGTGTAAAGCTAATATCTTCGGTTTGACTACCGTTAGGAACGTAATTTTTTGCACACACCCTATTCCTCACAAACAACAAGCTCAATTGACCCAAGAGTACCAGAGTTACAAGTCTAATCTGTAGACAAACAAACAAACACCCAAACAAACAGACAGAGTGAATCCTATAAGCCCCTTTATTAAAAACAAACAGACATACAAACCTATACACCCCCCCATTAATCGGGAGAAGGGGGGTGCGTTGGTGGGGATGGGGGGTGGACAGGGTTAAAAAAAAATGTTGCAGTAGATAAAAGGAGGAGGGGGGCAGGGGGGGGGGCTTTCAGAAAATCTTACAATTATTAAAAAAATGTAAGTGTATGATTTACTGACTGAGGCTAAGCACCGTCAGTGAGAACTACAACCAGTGTAACTTCTAAGCAACCTAAGCAGGAACTTTCAAAAGTAGACCCAACATCCAACCACTGCTCAGAAAAAGTACTCAGCTGACGTACTTAGAGCATTGTTAATTTCAGCATCTGTCATCGGTTTCTGTGTCCTGGGACGTCGTGACACCACCTGTCCATCATCTTCATCAGTGTTCTCCGTTTGCCTCAGCTGTGGACTACCGTCTGTTGTATCCTCCACATCCTTTCACAACAAAAACAGGCATCATTCAATGTACCAAGTTCCCAGCAATCTTCTGTAGCTGCAAAGGAATTCGACATTCAACATCCTACTTCTCACACACAAAACTAACATTTTTAACCACAAAAGAATGCAACAAGAAAAGCAAACGCTTATACGACTCACCTTTTTAAAAGAGAGAGAGAGAGAGAGAGAGAGAGAGAGAGAGAGAGAGAGAGAGAGAGAGAGAGAGAGAGAGAGAGAGAGAGAGAGAGAGAGAGAGAGAGAGGGAGGGGGGGGGGGGCTCAGAGGTCCAAGCAATTGCAATAGAAAAACTGAAAATGGAAAAGCCGAATTTAATGGGACTATTATTTCCACCCTTACACTCACCCCACCCTGGCTGAGAGAGAGAGAGAGAGAGAGAGAGAGAGAGAGAGAGAGAGAGAGAGAGAGAGAGAGAGAGAGAGAGAGAGAGAGAGAGAGAGAGAGAGAGAGAGAGAGAGAGAGATGTACTATACAATACCCTCTGTACAGTACCCGCACACTTACCGGGGAGAGAGAGAGTGAGAGAGGCAATTTATAATCCCTTTCCTCTTACTTGTGCGCGTGTGTGTGTGTGTGTGTGTGCAAGTGTGTAAAGGAATAGAGACTTGCCAATGTAACGGTCATTCAGCCGATTGTAATTACCACTCAGATATTGAACTCGTCATAAAAAATGTACAGATCTCTTCTACCTGCAAAACGTAACGCGTTATAAAAAAAACAAGTGCGTTTCTATTCATGGATGTCAAATTAGCGTATGAAAAATACTACAGTAGTCCCTTCCATTTCCGGCCCTTTCGTGGGCGTGAACCTGCCCGGAGCGGCCAGCTTTCCCATGACTAATGAGTTTTCCTTCTATAATTGACTCTTAATGGCCGTTAACCTGTCTGACGCGGTCAACGGTCACTGATTTTTGCCCAAAGGTGCCCCTCTTACTCGACAGGAGCGGCCACTTAACGGCCACTTGTCACTTTCACGGGCGAGCGCCTGTGGTGTGTGTGTGTGTGTGTGTGTGTGTGTGTGTGTCTGTCTGTCTGTCTGTGTGTGTGTGTGTGTGTGTGTGTGTGTGTGTGTTGTGTGCACAGACGGCACATCACGAGCAGACGACATGAATACTTACGCATGCGCAAACTGTAAATACAGACATGCGCATACATGTACATTTACGGCAGTCACTTCCGGATCGATCACAGCTGATGTGAGTTTGAAACACTTGTTTATCTGACACTCAAATACATATATAATAATCCAAACAACACACATAGAAACATACGAAACAATAGCTTAGCCAGGACGATCGAGTTAAACACGCAAATAATTAAGATGTATAAACGAAAGCAAAACTAACAGAGACAATGAATCGGCGGCTCATGGATGATCGCTTTCTTTTCTTCATGAAAACTTGATCGTGTTTTTGGTTTTTTTTTGGAGGAGGAGGGGGCCTGTAATGGACGGCCACCTGATATTTGCGGTCACCTTTGCAATGACTAATGGGTGACCGGATATGGCAGGTACTACTGTAATTTCATTAAAAAATGTTGACATTTTCCGCATTAAGATTTTCCGCATTTCGTTTCAAAGCCATGTGATAAACATTGTAATGTTTTTTTATTTATATTTTTTTTCTCCACATCATGATTTTGCTAGAGAGTTTGTTCAAACAAGAGATAATTTCTGAGCAGCCAGCGTAAACATGTCAGTTTTGGTATTTCCAGTTTCAAGGGTTTATAAAATCAAGGAGAAGGCGTGAACCTAGGCGTAAACCTCAACGTAATTGAAACAGCTGACAGGAATTAAAAACCCATAATCTTTACAGTGTCTACACCCATGCTTGCCGAATAAAGCTTCGACTAGCTGAAGGAATTCTTAATCGCTTACTGCAAATTTTTCTGACGTCAGATGTTGAGCTCCCCGTCCCCATCATGAAACCTCAACCGTCTTAATTATTCCCTCGATTCATTCCCTTGATGTAAAGCTCATATCTCCCCTTTAACGACAGGTAAGGTAACTAATTTTTGGCAAGCGCTGTCTGTACCCCAATTTCAAGCTACACACCATTTCAGCTCAATCGACCCATAAGTACCAGAGATCTCATCTGTTCTAGACAAATATACAGACAAACTGACAGAGTGAAACCTACACACCCCAAATACACAGAGGTGTACAGAAGCCAAATTTATGTCTTGTCTGAAGATCATCCAAAACTACTAGAGTAAAACCTCCCACTAACGACCTTGAAAATGTCCAGAAAAATCGGTTGTAAAAAGGAGGGGTCTTCATTGTTTGGGAGGAATAATTCATTTCACAGGGTGGGCAACTGTTGGGCAGTTCAGTCTTGAAAGTCTAGTTCGTTACCCCATATTTGTTCGAAAATTTTTAAGTAAATTTTCATTTGATTAATATATACTGTTCAAAAAAAGAAACGCATAGCTTGTAATATTTGGATAATTTAGTTATATATATGGCTACAAGGATATCCACCAAACTGCAGAAAATGTTTATCTGGTCGTCGACCTTTCGTCCATTGCCACAAGTGAGCTCTGCACGTGACGCATGCGTTATCAGTGGCTACAATGTCAAAATTGCTCATTTGGCATGACCACTCGTCATGCTTCAGTGTAATCTTGTGAAACTCGGGGAATATTGAGCTCTCACCATGTCTTCCAAAACCCATAAAAGCGGATTGTTCGCCACAAAAAAATCAGACGACAATTCAGCGACGAAAGATGGCCCGATTGAGCAGAGAAGACCGCCAAATTGCATTGGGTCGTTTACAAGCAGGCCAAAGTCAAAGTGCAATCGCCAGGCACTTCCACGTGTCCCAGAGCACCATCAGTAGACTGTGGGTCAGGTTTCAAGCCACTGGCTCCGTTGCTGACTTGCCACGAGCGGGAAGACCAAGGGCGACAACTGCTGCTCACGACCGCTTCATACGGCTCCGCCACCTCCGGAATCGTTTCCTGTCGGCCTCATCTTCTGTCCAGGCTCTCCCCGGGCCACACCGATTATCGGACCAGACCGTGCGGAACCGCCTGCATGAAGCTGGTTTGAGAGCTCGCAGACCTCACAGAGGAGCTGTCCTCACCCGCCGCCATCGCCAGAACCGAGTGCAGTGGGGCAACCAGCACCTTCGCTGGACCGTCCGGAATCACTGGAGACACGTGTGGTTCAGCGACGAGTCCTACTTCCTGCTCCAGCGACATGATGGTCGGAGGAGGGTCTACCGGAGAGTAAACGAACGTTACGCGCCTAACTGTGTGGATGAGGCACCCGTTCATGGTGGTGGAGGCGTCATGGTGTGGGGGGCGATCAATACCGCTGGAAGGAGCACCCTGGTGCACGTCCAAGGGCGCATAACTGCCCAGCGATACGTGGAGGAAATTCTGCGCCCACACGCCCTTCCTCTTCTGGCTGACCAGGATGCCATATTCCAGCAGGACAACGCTCGCCCGCACACAGCACGACTCACCACCCAGTTCCTCACCGACCACCATGTCCAGGTGCTTCCCTGGCCATCCATGTCGCCAGACATGAACCCGATAGAACACCTCTGGGATGAATTGGACAGACGTGTGCGCAGGCGAGAAGAAGCGCCGGCAAATCACCGCGATCTATTGCAGGCACTTCAGGAGGAGTGGGACACCATCCCACAGCAAGATATCCGGCATCTGATCCAGTCCATGCCCAGAAGGTGCCGGGCAGTTGTTGCTGCTCAAGGCGCAGTCACACCCCCTACTGACTTGACAGCCTCGGCACCCAATCGTATTGATTGACTGATTGATTTGAAGATGCAAATGAACTGTGTGTGCATTCAACTGTGTCCATACCAAATTTCAAACAAATAATCTAAATATTGGATTTTCTGTTATTTTTTTCGAAAAATAAAACAAATTTGGCAAGTAGCAACTATGCGTTACTTTTTTTTAACAGTATACTTACCCGAATCACATAAAAGCATTGACGCAGTCTGAATTGCTAAGGTCTGAAAAGGCTACCCGTCTTAAACAATTTTAAAGGGAAGCAACCCAACCACAAAAAGGTAAACATAGCAATGGTAATGACCATATACCCAGGGAGTTACCTCCCGTACCGGGGTATGTGACGTCACCTCCACTGCTACACCACGTGGAATCCTCATTATGGCTTTAAAGAAACTAAAAAACCATAAGCGGGGTTGGCGGGAGGGAATACACTATGTGATTCGGGTAAGTATATTAATCAAATGAAAATTTACTTAAAAATTTTCGATTAAATTACATATTCTTACTCCGAATCACATAAAAGCAGATAGCTTCAACAAGGCGGTGGGAATGAAAACCAAACACACTCTTAAAACCTTGCCAAAAAACCTGGCCTGCTGCCAAAAGGTCAGGGAAGGGCCCAGTGAGAAAGAAAATCTAACTCACTCTAAACCCTAGCCAGGAACTGGCCCACTGCCAAAAAGGCAGGAAAGGACCTGAGAACCATCTTGATTGACAGCCGAGATGTCTCTCAGGCAAAAAGTTGCGAAAGACAACATCAGAGAGCCAGAAATCTGTGCCCAGCACTTCTTCCGATCTGCTGGACCAAACGACCCAGAAAGAGACCCCAGCCTTGGATTAACCCTAGCCGAGTAGGGGGAAAGACAAGCTGCCCCCCCCCCCACCTTCTATTGGAAGGAAATGCCGCCCTAGAAACGATCCGTGCGTAAGGATGTCCACTCAGAACAGTGAAGGACAAACCTCACGGAGACCGTCAGACAATCATGCCAAAGTATGCAACCTTGGGATGGAGTGAAGCCCGAAAGGACTGTGAGATAAAGGTCAGCTCCAGAAAAGAGTGACCAATATCTAACCAAGAAAGAGAGAGAGACACCTGCGTACAAGGTACCAGAGCCCACCTCGACAGGGAAATCCAAAAAAAGAGACGTTCGCCAGTAATCCTCTACCAGTCAATGTGAAAGCAGAGAGAGAGGTAATACGAGGAAGTAGATCGCGTCTGACTAACTCTGAAAGACTGAGAGTCAGACGCAGAGATCAACGGGCAAACGCCGTAGTCATAGTTGCCTGTGGTAGAAGGGTGACTGTAAAAGGAAACCCGACCCAAGGGAAGTCGTCCTGATTCACCTCGTGCTAGGACGAGGAAGAAGAGGAAGAGCCCAATCCGAAGTCACAGGAACCGAAAATGCCATAGTCGCCCACGCTAGACAGGAGGCTATAGCACAGGCTAAGGCTGAAAGCCATGAAGCCCGAAGGACAACCATGTACCAAAGTACCAACAGTACACATGTAAACGTAAGAAACAAGTTTCGGCTGTCAAATAAGATGCTGGGCTAAAAGCCCACAGCAAAGAAAAACCGGAACATTAGCTAACCCTCTGCCCAAAAGGAGAGGAGTAGCCAAAAAACCTGAGAGAGGTGTTAAGCCACAAAGAATGACTCCTCAAACATACATTGCCAAAGACAATGCCCCCTCCGGAAAATCTGAATGTTACTTCCGAGGCCAACTCAAGCGCAGCTTAAGTTTGGACGAAACACCAGAACGAGTCTGATCGCTAGAGAAAGACAGAGTCAGACTCGGCGAAAGACAAACCAGGACCAAGTCCAGAAGCTTGTGGCAAAAAGTGAGAAAAAAACGGGGAAGCCTGAAGCCAGGAGACCCCACTCAAACGGAAATCGTCCTATCTCATCTCCTGCTTAAGATGAGAATAAAGGAAGAAAGTCGAAGTCCGAAGCCACAAGAAAAGGGAAAGCAACAACCATCACCGCAAACAGGTGGAATGGCTGTTGCACCAGCCGAGGCTAAAAAACCTGGATGCCCGAAGGTCAGCCGTTGTTCCAAAACTCAGACGTACCTATGAAGCGTCTGTGAAAGAAACAACCTCTCCGGTAAAACCGGAAGTGCCACTGTAGCAGCCCGAGGCTGAACTACTGTTACACTAACTGAGGACTGAAGCAGTATACCCGAAGAACAGCGTTAGATCCGCCCAGAAGAGACCTCAGCGGGTGCTCGAGCTGATGGGCTTAGATCACTGTTAAAAGATCGGACTGACGCATAAGCAAATATGCACACATAAGATCGATGGGAGTCGCCCGACCTCACCACTCCCACAAACTATTGGCTGTGTACAGAGACCATCCAATGAAAATTGCAAGGAGGAGACCCCACCGCCATCCCAAAGTGGAGGGCGGAGGAGGGGGGGGGGTGTGATCGGCGGCACTTCCTTGTGGGGAGAGGCTTGCTGCTAGGGCTGCCCTTCTCCCTGCCCGAAAGTGATCTATTTCTCGACAATCGAGAATCAGGCAGAGACTGCCTATTGGCCGCCGGCTTAAATTGTCCAGAGGCCTGAGCATGCTTCCTCTGAGGAGGCTAGCTCTGTTTTAACCCTTGTAGAGAGAAGTCAGAGATCTGCTGATCTCTATTCGACTGAATCTACCTTTCTTTTCTGGTATAAACGCCAAAGTTCAAAAAGTAGGTCCCTCTACCCCGAGCAAAGCCCGAGTGTCTCTCCTAGGCTGCTCAGAGAACTGAGAATGCGAGAGAAACAAGTCCCTCCGACACCTGACTGTAAAGTGAGGTGAAGGGAGGACAGGCCCTTTTTTGCTCTTCGTTCACCCTAACAGGGCTGACTAAAAGAGTGGAGATGTCATCAGGGTCCTGATACACGCTAAGTGTGAAAGGTTCAGTGACTCCGGGAAAGAGCGCGAGGGCGCTCTGACGATCATCTCCGACAAAGAGGCAAATTCCAAAAACTGACGTCCAAAATCCTCTAAGTTCCTGCATTACCAGTAAAGGTGTATGCGGAAGAGCAAAGACGCCAGCAAGTTCCGACCCAGCTTCAGAAAAGAGAACTTCTTATACACTCTTCAAAAAAAGTTAAGGATCACTTTTTTACAAGCACGCCACACAAAACAGACAAGACCGAATTCTTTCATTTTTTAAAAATTATGTAATTGAACAACCAAGGAGTAATGACAAACAAAGCAAAGATCGAACGCGGCAGCGACAATTTAGCTATAGTGTGCCAAACGTGACAACCCTCAAAAATGGAATTCACAACAATGTGAATCAGTGTCAATAACGCGTGTGCCCTCCGTTGTGTGCCAGGCATTCAACACATCGTTGGCGCATGGAGTGGATCAGGTTGCATATGAATGCTCTGGGAACTCCATTCCACTCCTGCTGGAGCCATTGCAGCAGTTGACCCAGATTGGCAGGAGGAGGGTGATGTTGCTGTACCCGACGACAAAGCTCGTCCCACATGTGCTCTATGGGGTTCAGGTCCGGGCTGTTGGCTGGCCACAGCAACCTGTTGACCCTGGCCTGCTGGATGAAGGTGTTTACAGCTGCAGAGCGATGGGGAGGTGCGTTGTCATCCTGAAGAATCGCATGAGGGCCGATCGCTTGGAGGGCTGGAACGACCAGGGGTTCCAGGATCTCATTCTGGTAGCGGACACCGGTCAAGTTGCCCACTACATGGTACAGAGGTGTCCTTAGACGTGTGCTGATCCCTCCCCAGACCATCACAGAGCCTCCGCCAAAACGCTGTCGTTCCAGAACAGCGCCTTCTGCGAAGCGCTCCCCGCAACGCCTCCACACTCGGATGCGACCATCAGCAGGTTCCAAGCAAAAGCGGGACTCATCTGTAAACAACACCTGAGCCCACTGCTGACGTTGCCACCTCACATGTTGAGTGCACCAGGCTCGGCGAGCTGCTCAGTGATTAGCAGTCAGGGTTGTTCCTCGGACTGGACGCCTTGCACACAAGCCAAAGTTGTGTAAGCGGTTTCGGATCGTCTGACCACTAACAACACTGTTGGTGGTAGCTTGTAGGCGTTGCCTAATGTTGTTTGCCGTAGCCATTCTTTGTTGCATGGCCTGCCTCTGAATGAAGCGATCCTCTCTTTGTGTGGTGACTCTGGGCCGACCAGAACGTTGTCGCTCCTGCACTCTTCCAGTTGCGTAGAATCTCTGTTTTAGTCTGATGATGACAGAGGGAGCCACTGCAAGCCTCTGGGCCACTTGCTTGGCAGCAACACCGTCTTGTAGCCATCCTATTTCCCTTCCTCTATCCAAATCACTCAGTTTTCTTCGTGGGGGCATGTTGCTACTGTGCATAATTATGTCAGCGTGTCAACCTTTAAACACAAGCTGGTGAGCGATGTTCCTAGCCAGGACCCTGTTGTAGCACGTGCATCACAACCTTTTGCTCTGGCATGCGTTCCGCAAATTTCATGGGGCTATAAAAAACACCCTTTTTCTTCCAAAATGCAGAAGCTTTTGAGAAGTCCCACAAAGGGAAATAACTCTGCCTGCCAAACAAAATTCTAGGTCAAGACTCATTGTTTATTTGTTAATTCAATCACATTAATCTTTTAATTATTATGTCGATGTTTAATTTTTTGGCAATTTTTTTATAATTAGATCTGTTTTTTCAACCGATCCTTAACTTGTTTTGAAGAGTGTAACAAGAAGAAACCAAAACCGAAGCCTGTGTAGCCGAAGACAGCCAAGGCTGAGCGTGTTCCGGAACTGACCCGTGAATAACGAGTAGCAGAACCGGAACCCGTGGATACCACTTCAGGTAGGAGATTGACTAGCCAAAAACCTGCGAAAGGTGGTACCCACATTGAAGGAGACTATTGAACCGGAAGTAGGAAAAAACTCCTCCTTCGCGGAACGGAAGTCCGACATCGCTGAATGCAACCAAAGAGGAAGCCGATGTACTTCCATAAAATATCTGGAAGTAACCTCCGTCGAGACCTCGAGAGAAGCCAAGAGCTTCGACGGAAATCCAGAACATGTCTGATCGTTGGCTAAAGACTGTATAACAGAATAGCCAAGAGAACTGACACGGCCTAAGTCACAGTTGCCAGTGGAACACTACTGAACAGGATGACCGGAAAACCGGAAACCCGTCCACCCGGAAACCGTCCTGTCTCACCCCTCCCGTAAGAGGGTAAGAAAAACAGGAGGTAACATCCGAAGCCACCAGGCATAAACAGTAGACGCAACACCCAACCAGTGAAGAGACTACTTGTCACGGCCGAGGCTGAAAGCCTGAATGCCCGTAGGCCAGCAGCTCTTCCTCACTCACTGACATCCCAAAAGGAAGTGTTAGTAAGAAGAACAATGAATCCGGCAAAGCCAGAAACGCAACAGACAAAACCGCACAATGCGGAAGCAAAGGTTGCGTGGACTGAGGCCGGAAGCCCGAACGCCCGTAGGCCAGACAACGGTCAACTCCAGGAAAGAACACACAGTGTAATTACAAAGGAGGACCTATGGTTCCGGTAACCGGAAGCGCAGCGCCAGCGGCTACCGCCCTTGCACTGAAAACGCCAATGCCCGCAACGGGACAAAGGAGAGATCAAAACAGTGCCGCCGGCGCTGAAAGGGGAGTCGACCCAACACCAGGGTGGTGAAAAGAAGACTGCCCTAACAGCCCATAGGGCGGATGCTGATCCTCGCTCACCAACAATCCGTGAAGGAGTGTCTGTAAGAGGAAAAGCAAATCAGGACTGAGCCGGAAACACACCCGACGTAAACGCACCTTGATGCGGAAACGCAAGGCATGAAGACTGGGGCCGGAAGCCCTGTTGCCCTGAGGCCAGTCCACGGTCAACTCCCACCATCACCTCTGAGTGTGAGTGTGCAGGAGGACCTTCGTTTCCGGGAAAACCCGGAAACGCGACTTCCGAAGGAAACCGCCTTTGCTCAGAGTCTACCGCACACGCATTGTGTACTGGACGAAACTGAACAGGAAAAAGGGAGTGACCCTTGCCAAGTGAGCTCCGTCCCAGCAGGGACCGTCCGGTGGCTTCACTAGAGCCGGTGGACAAGCTCGCATACCTTGTAAGCTTCCAGAGGAAGCAGAAGTAGCAGAAGTTCCGGCATCACCGGATGCCGTCGCAACCGGAAAGGAAACGGAAGCCAACGAGCGAGAAACGCTCACCGCCGGCGGATGTACAAGGCTTGTAGCAGGTGTAGCACGCTTCAATTCCCGCGCACTAAAGCGCATATCTCTGGAACAAGAAAGCTCAACAGAGAAGTAACAAGAGACGCTTGCCCGTCTGACGAAACGGACGAGCAAGCCGCAAGTAGAAGAACGACCCCCGACCACGAATGTGCGTCAGGGGAAGAAAAGGTAACAGACATGATAGTGTTAATCTCTTTGTCCGGAAGGACCACTAACACGGGAGGTATAGGAACCGCAGAAGACGATTAAGGCTTAACTTTGCCCTGGACGTCGCCCTTGCCCCGTTTACTACCGTTATCTGCCATGCCGGCCGAAAATACAAATGGCGGCCAACAACAACAACAAGCTACTGACGAAAATTCGCAAGTCCAAAAGGACGGAAAATTATCAATAACAAGTCAAATATTCTTACTAAAAGCAAGACAAAATGGAAAGAGCTCACCAACTACACGGTAGAAGACAAGCAGACGGGTAGGTGGTCGGTGGGAGTAAAAACTCCAACAAACCACACAGAGCCTTCAAAAGACGACCTCTCCTCCAGAGCTGAAAAGTCGTAATGAGGATTCCACGTGGTGTAGCAGTGGAGGTGACGTCACATACCCCGGTACGGGAGGTAACTCCCTGGGTTTATGGTCATTACCACTGCTATGTTTACCTTTTTGTGGTTGGGTTGCTTCCCTTTAAAATTGTTTAAGACGGGTAGCCTTTTCAGACCTTAGCAATTCAGACTGCGTCAATGCTTTTATGTGATTCGGAGTAAGAATATGTAATTTAATCCCATTTGATGTGCATATGGATTAGCATGTTGTATGTGCATACACCAGCGCACAAACGGGCAGACATAACACAAACACACACACACACTCAGTGATTGACCCCAGGTAAAGAGGTCAGTGTCTGTGAACTGGGACAGGAAGAGTTTCCTCTCAGACATCAAAGGAGATGTCCCATAGGTAAAACTTGCTCATTGGCAAGTATGGGTCATTGACCCAAGGTCTCAGTTGGTGAGCACAAACTCACAAAATAATTAATTATTGAGTTGTGGTTCTAACTGCCCCTACCAAACCCCTCCCACCCCCTTTCTCTCCCCCCGCGCAGTCCTTCAATTGTGACAGTAATAGGTGAGAAGATGACAGCCGTAGGCCACTAGACTAGCACGCAGTACTGACTACAGACTACCACCCCTGACTTTTGATGCACGACTTATGGCGTGCGTGTTCCGCGTGTGCTGGGTAGTTACGAACTTTGACACTCACCGGTAAAAAGGTCAAAGTCGTTATTGACCCTATGTTGGTAGGTCGGTCGTCTGAAAAAGGAGGGCGTCGTTCTTGGGAGGTTAGTTACAGTGTGAAAAGCATCCGTGCCGAAAAATTCGGTCCGCAAAAGGAGGGGGTCATTCTTGGGAGAGGTCGTTACGGGAGGTTCCACTGTAGTAGGTAAAATTTGGAGGCTCTAGCTTCAAAAAGACCAGAGAAAATATTAACGTTTTTATGAATCAAACATGACCTTGAAATTTGACGAAGTTCAACCAGAGATGTGCTCACCAACTGAGACCTTGGGTCAATGACCCATACTTGCCAATGAGCAAGTTTTACCTATGGGACATCTCCTTTGATGTCTGAGAGGAAACTCTTCCTGTCCCAGTTCACAGAGATCCTCATACCCAAGAAGTTTGCAAAGTTTTAAAGCATCCAAAATAACCTAAACATTAAGTTTTTTGTTCACGGACAGCCAGAACCTGCCCTTATGGACAGAGGGCAATGCCCTTTACTAAGACTCACTTGATTACCTAGGTGAGTAAAAAAACAAATAGACTGAATTTGCCGCATGCACTGCAGACAAACTCACAAAACACAGCTATTGCTAACTACGCATCGTAACAGAAGGTGATTCAAGAGAACAGACTGCCTTACGGACGCAAGGTAAAGGTACATCAATACTAAAACACAACTGAGAAGCCAGCACAAGGATCCCAGAATCACAAACTAATGCACACATGTACATGTGTGTATGGAAAAAATGCTGGATTAACCTTTTGGCAATTGTCATAAAGCCATCATCTCTTACAGGAATTAACCCCCAGCCCTTAAAAGTCAACATTGATCAAATCAAACATATTCTTGTTATCAGAGCAAGTCAAATAAAAGCTCTCAGGTATTACAACAACAGACGGTGTCATGACACTTTTAGAGCAAAAACTGAAGGGACTGTGTTTGGACTAACTTTGGATGCTCCTGGCCCTGCACCAGCAGCCTTGTCCTCGGTGAACACACCGCCGTCTTTCTCATCTTTTTCACCCTCCAGCACTTCATCAGATTCTCGGATCGTTGTGGCAACTAGCATAAACTTTGTGGTAGATGATTTCCGTTTTATAGACTTTGCGTAGGTTTTCAGCGAGTTGACGACCTCCTCTGGATGGGCTTTTTGTTCTTCTTTCCTGTCAAAACAAACATGCAACTGTAAACCTCAACTAATTGAACAAATCAGGACTCAGTTCATGTCTCGAACTGTGCCTTGTTTTCCGATTTACCTTAAAGGGATAATATCTAACAGTAACAAGAAAACTGTCTCAAATCGCCCCAAGAGCTATACAGTTCAGGTTGGGGGTTGTAATTATGTGACCACACACCAGGAATACCTTAAAATAAACGTTTCAGCGCTGAGTTACTCAAATTGAGAACGGCTGTGTTTTGAGTAGGAATCCCAGACTGTAATTCCCATTGTGACGCCTCTTTGTGCAAATTATAATTTTCGTCCTACCCTTCGACCCTGACTATTTAATGCCCTATTCCTACAGATACATATATCCGAAATTGTGCCGAGACCTACAGAGTTTGTTTTGGGAGTTGAATAGATAACACACACGAGTCAGGTCTTAGAATGAGAGTTTGAGCATTCTATTTTTCAAATCTGAATGCTGTGTTTGGTAGTCATTGCAGACCGTGATATTCTCCAACGGACATTGTGTTTGTTACTTTTATGCGAAATGTTTTAGCCCTGTATGGCACGGTATTTGACTTCCTCAATCCAACGGTCTTAATCTGCTTTGACAAATGGGTATCTATGTACACTAAATTAATAATGATGACGACCGAAAGTCCAGACTGACAGTAGAGCTGGGCGAAGCAAACCACTCGCTGATTAAAATTCATGTAATTATTTGGCATAGTTCCAGAGCAATTTTGAGCAAATCATTGCAGGCGTTTCTAAATCACAGTACAGCGAATGTCCCTTGAACTTTTTAAGGTCCAAATCGTAAGAAAACTTTCCAAATTGGCGCCTTCGGTACACTATTTCTAAAATGATAGTATTACAGCTATGGTCACATGATAGCGATTCAATCATAGGATTTGTTCATTACGAGACAATCGCTGATTGACTCCCAAGCTGCAACCGGTCAACACAGCAAATACGAGGGCTGTTCCATTATTATTTAGAATCAAGGCTCCTGGCAATATGGCGTAAAATACAAAATCATGCCATCAAATAGTGGACTATCTTGAGGCTTGACACAAAAAAATGAAGTTCCAGAGTTATTCCGTTTCCATAAAATCGACTCGGGAAGTTACTGACCGCGCAATGTACGAGATTGCGCCATAAAGCTCAAAACTCGCGATTTCCGAGCCATGTCGTACAGTAGCTACACAATAAGGGTTAAAAGAGGCCGATTTGCATGCAAGTTTGGTGAAATGTTTTGGGATGAATGCTCTTTGTAGAGCCGTGTTGTAAAACTGGTACAGCAATTTCAAACCGGGTAGGTGAAGCCTTGAAAATGATACCCACCCTAGTCCACACATTTCATCCGTTACCCTCAAAAACATTAGCGCTGTTGAACAGATAATAAGAACAGATCACTGAATTGTAATCAGAGAGATGCAATATGCCCTTGGCATTAAAAGCTCTGCATTCAAAAATATCTCACACATATATTTAATGACCCCAAAGCGATATGCCGGTTGGGTACGTACCACATGAACCCAGTGACGGGAAGAAGAGGGGTAGGGCAGAGTGGTGCCTAATAATACTTGAAAACATCAACAATGGCTAGTCCGAATCAATACGGAATATCATCAGACGTGTCGAAACCTTTGTTTATCAGTTCTACCCTGAAACCAAACAAGTGTTGTCTGTGTGGGTATTTCCAGATGACCTAACCCCTGGGCCCGTATGCATGAGGAGGAAGTCAGCAACACTGGAAGTAGAGGCCTCTTTCGGAAGTGGGAACTCCCGAAGTTTAACTTTCCAACTGTTCACTATGCATGAACGCCGGAGTGGTGACTTCGAGAGTATTCGATCAAGGTCGCGAAAATTGGGGGAATCCTAACTAGTACGCATGCGTTTGTTAACGGTAAGCTAGCTACCAGAAGAAACAAATCTCATCGCGAGTTCAAAAAGGCGAACGTTGAGCGCGCTGTAGTACTAACAGCGTTATTGCTGTTGTTTTTTGAATGGTTAAACGAAAGGGTCGGTTCAAACCTGTGATGATTGTCTTGGAATCGAATGACTGCCTATGACAAATGACTTTGTTGGCTTGAATGTTAGGAGAAGAGTAAATGATTATGCTGCTTGCTTCAACCCTTTTTTTTTTCTTTTTTTCTTTTTGCGGGGAGTATCCCTCTTCATTGATCTTTTTTTCTTTCTGCTTTTTATATTAATTTTTCTACTTTAAATGTACCTATATCGTTAACAATACTATTTCTAAATGTATTTTAAACACGCCCAAAAAACTTCCTTTACGGTAATTTTTAATAATCATATTATATTTACAAATCACTTTATCCTCAACGCATTTCCAAGTGAACATAATTTTGGGGCACAATAAAAAAAAAAAAAGTATAATCAATTTTCGTTCTCACAATAAGTACAACAATTACTGTATGTTGAACTTGTGTTTAATAATTTTATATCGGTAAAACTGTTGGACAAACATAGATTGGTTATAGAGAAACTTTGGGTTACTGGTAAAGTTTAAAAGGAAGAACATTATGCAGTTGACCGTAAATAACTAAGTTTAGTGACTTGTTCCTTATTTATTGGGGAAATGTCTGTCAAAAAGTTTAGAAAAGACAATACTGTTCATCGGTGTTTTAATTTGTTTTCCCTCGTTAATTTTTGATTACGATGGCGATGCATGGTTATGTACAGTTAAAAGTTAAGATTCGATTTTTTTTTTAAAGCATAGGACAGTTTCTTTACGCGTTTAAAAAAAATTAACACAGAGGCAAAAACCGGTTGTTGCAGTCTGAATGCAATTTTTTTTTTTTTTTTGTAGCTCCCAGCGGCACTTGAACCCAGAGCGTCGGATTGAAATTCCGAATCCGTAACCACTGCACTATGCTACTCGTCTAGAAAAAGCTCTATGCAAAGATGTGTTATCAGTTATTCAGTCGTGGTAGTTTGAAAGCTCACCACCTTCGCCGAATGACTCGAGCACGGTTTTTTCGGTCAGTAAATGATCGTACTGTCGGTTTTAAGCCCCTCTGTTTCAAGCTTTTCACCTAAATTAAACAAGAATGTCACAGTTCGTGTCTATGGTGCAAGGTAGCCGACCGTCTCATTGTACCCAAGTTACGACAGTTGCTCGATTGACGCATTTCACGTCTTCAATATTGTGTCTGAGCTCATTTCCCAATGAGCTGCCTTTAAAACCAGAATGTCAGGCAATTGTAGCATGCGTTGGAGGTTTCTTTTAGATCGGTAAGGACCTTTAAGATGCGATATCGTCGTATAAATGATGAAATTAACTTTGAAAGTGGGAACTTTGGAAGCAAAGTTGCCAGCTACTCGGTATGCACGAGCTAACTTGAACGCCGAAGTAGTGGCTTCGAGAGTCCTGAGGTCAAGGTCGAGGAAATTGGGGGAATCCCAATTAGTGCGCATGCGTTTGTAAACGGTAGGCTTGGCGACCAGAAGAAACAAATCTCATCGCGAGTTCGTAAATGGGCGAACGTTGATCGCGCTGTAGCTTTTACTATAGTTGTTGTTTTTGACTGGTTCAGTGGTTGAACGAAATGGTCTGTCCAAAGCTGTGATGATTGTCTTGAAATTGAATGACTCTGTAATAATGATTTTGTTGACCAGAATGTTGGGGAGAATAAAACTTTTTTTGTTTATGTGGTAGCGAAGTCGGTTATGTTAAACCTCTTTTTTTTTTAATGATTGTGTATCGGTAAAACTGTTTGGTTAGAGCGAAAGTTTTGGGCTACTGGTCAATTTAAAAAGGCAGAACTCAAGTTTTTTGGGGAATCAAGATATAAGGTGTAGTGAAAAGAAGATAAGTTCAGTAACTTTCATATTAATTGGGAAAATGTGTGTCCAAATTTTTACAAAAGATAAATTGTTGTACTTAGGTGTTAGTAAATTATGTTTGTCCTCGTTAATTGTGAACAGGATGTATGTTTATGTAAAGTTGAAAGTCAAGATTGGATTTGTTTATCCTACGCGCGTGTGTGCATGTGTGTTAGACATAGAACACTTTATTATCTCAATTTCGAGAAACTCGGGTGTGGTGAATCACAACAAACAACATAAAACGTAAGAAAATAAATAAAATATCGAGGCGCAAATAATCAGCTCATAATAGTGTGTGTGTGGGGTGGGGGGGGGTGGAGGTGCACACACACACACACACACACCGTCGAACACACACACATACACACACACACACGCACGCACGCGCACACAAACAAACGCACAATTATACCCGCACGCACGCACGCACAGGCAGGCAGGCAGGCACTCGCACAAATACATACAAACACTTTCATACACATGCACACGCACGCACACACACACACATACAAACAATTTCACACACATGCACACGCACGCACACACACACACACACACACACCCTCCCCCCCACCCCCCCCACACACACACATGTGCGCGCGTGCACTGCAAACGAATGAATGAATGAACAGACGCACACCTACACACGCACGCACACACACACACACACCCACACACGCACACTCTCACACAAACACACACTCACACAAAGACGCCCATTTACATAGAAACACCTCCTCCTATAAGCGGGGATGAAATTTTAAGAGTGGTGGCCAGTGACCCAGAACGAACAAAAGTCAAAGCTGGCAACTCAGATTTGTATTCAGGGAAATTTACATGAAATGCACGCACGAGATACGACTTTTCTTTATATTTTCTCTCTTTGGGACTTTCATTTGCGTTAGATCGGTTTTATATGAAAAACCGAAGAAAAGCCCTGCTATTTTGCACTGAGAAACTTTGGAAGCAGCGTGTTTACTCCTGGGTTTCGCTGTAGTACAATTACCCTCACTTACTTCCTCGCTTGCTTCAAAAGTAAGCACTTTTTCCGTCCCATGCATGCGAAATTGAGGATGTACTTCCGATGTCGCTCAAAACGTAGGAAGTTGTCGCAAACTACCATCAATTACTTCCTCGCTTTGCTTCGAAGTAAGCCCTTCTTCCGGCCCATGCATACGAAAGTGAGGCAAGTTCTTCCGATGTCACTCAAAACTTCGGGAGTTTTCGCGAACTTCCCCCATAAGCATACGGGCACTGGCAAGTACAAATAACAAGAAGCACTGAAAAACAAATGCCGGCATATTTCGTCGCTAGATCAGGGCATTTAGACAATGTGACTCTTGAAGACTGGCATGCAGTCACGTCTGACTGCTATGTCCACCACTAATGGCCCAAAGTAGTCGAGGCTTGGCAAAAACACAGCCTAAACAAGGGTATTTCGAGGGCTTATGCTGCAACATGACAACGCATCTGCGCATACTGCCTTTGCGACAAAAGATTTCTTGGCACCAAAGGGAGCACTGCTGTTGTCGCATCCACCCTATTTTCTTGACAACTCCCCATACTAGTTAAGCATGTTCTCAGATTTTAAGAAACAGCCATGGAAACACGGTTTGAGAGCCCCGAAGACTCTGTCTGAGCCTTCACGAGGACCATACAAGGTATAGCTGATGTCACGTGGTCCCAGGCCTGAATGAGGTTGTTTGAGAAGATGGCCAGTTGGGTGTCGGCTGGGGAAGAATTGGTCTAGAAAATGGCCTGGTTAGAGTGTTGGTATGTATGTGTTTCTGTTTCTGAGATTCTAAATAATTATAGAACAGCCTACGTACAGTGAATGAGAGCCGATGCTTTTAGGAGAAGCGGGTTCTGCTAATGTTCAAACATCGTTCTCACCCTTTTTAAAAATACCGTTAAGCATTTGGCCTTGCTGAGAAATTTATTACGCAAACTGATAGTTCCCAAACGTAGTACACGCCTAAATGTCTCCTTTGTATCTGAGTTTTGACTAAATATTTTAACATAGACTGAGAATCGAGAAGAGGGTGGTGGTGTATGTCACTGTGTGTCTGTCTGTATATGTAGAGCATTTCAAAGAAAACTACTGGACCGATCTTCATGAAACTTCACATGAGAGTTCATGAGAATAAACATATTCTTAGACAGGGTTTTTCTCCATTTTGGGGGGAACAAATGTATTTGATGTTGTAATATCTGTGCTTTTTGTGAAAGTTGAAGCGGCACTGTCACACCCTCATTTTTCAATCAAATTGATTGACATTTTGGTCAAGCAATCTTCGACGAAACCCGGACTATGGGATTGCATTCCAGCTTAGAAGCTTAAAAATTACTTGATGAGTCTGGTAATTAAAAATCTGAAAATTCCAATTAATTTTTTTGTTGTTGGTTTGTTTGCTTAATGCCCAGCCGACCACGAAGGGCCATATCAGGGCAGTGCTGCTGTGACATATAACGTGCGCCACACACAAGACAGAAGTCGCAGCACAGGCTTCATGTCTCACCCAGTCACATTATTCTGACACCGGACCGACCAGTCCTAGCACTAACCCCATAATGCCAAACGCCAGGCGGAGCAGCCACTAGATTGCCAATGTTAAAGTCTTAGGTATGACCCGGCCGGGGTTCGAACCCACGACCTCCCGATCACGGGGCGGACGCCTTACCACTAGGCCAACCGTGCCGGTTTCCAATTAAAATGAAAATTTGAATAATTGATCCAAAAATGATTTCATCTTATTCTTTATCATTTCCTGATTCTAAAAACATATAGATATGTTATGTTTGGATTAAAAACAAGCTCAGAAAGTTAGAAAAGTGCTCTTTGCTGGTCATTTTCTGTGCGTATTACAGGGTATGTAATTCGAAAATTTTAAAAATAAATTTTCATTTGATTAATATACTTACACAATATATAGCATTAACTTCAGTATGGTGCTTTGACATTGAAGTACTGACCCTGGTAAGGGGGAGGTAACCGCATGAAAAACTTAATGCCCCTAGGCATAGTCCGTGACAGTTAACTCCCCTCTCGGTCTCCTGCGCATGCGCGGGAAGCGACCGGTATAAATCATTCCTCACTGAAAACGAACCCCTTTGGAAACATTATAAAACGTTAGCGGGGCAGGTTGGGAGGGTATTAACTATGTGAGTTGTGCAAGTACATTAATCAAATGAAAATTTATTTTTAAAATTTTTGATTAAATTACATATTCTTACATCAACTCACATATATAATGGTCAAAGGCACAAAATGGCGTCGAGTCAGAAAAAGTGATACAACCTCCAGAAAAAGTCTCTTGTTGATGCTTCTTTTTGATTTAAAATCGTGAACATGAAGAGCATTGACGAAGAAGGTATTTTTCTCGGCTCGGACATAACTCTGTAGCGTGTGGTTCACGTGTACGGAATATAATCGATGTTTTGTTGGTGATTATTGACGGTGATCTGTTGCAATTCTGTGACACCTAGTACAGTGTGCTCGGCAAACTTTCGCATACTGTCAGATCACTGTCCAAAATACAGACAAAATACGGAGATTCTATTCTGAAATGGTCGGTCTTTCCATTGCAAAGTTTGAAGTGCCCCGAAGTTTGCCGAGTCGAAGCTACCGGAAGATTACCATAGGCTAGAATGTACGTCGTTCTCTGTCGTGATTTTCCGGCCGAGTGTATTAATGAGCCGACATTCATTCTCAACTTTCAGAACAACAAAGTTTTTGTTGATTTTCGATGAAAAATCATTCTTCTGTGTGAAAATGAGTTTAAAACACGAATCCAATGATAAACAGCGGTACGGGAAAGGTTTTTCGGCCAACTGCGTGATGCGTCGTGACGCGTTAGTTATGTACTATATGTTCTTCCGCGCATGGACTCGTTTCTACAAGGGGTGTGAACAAACTTTGTTTACTGTTCTCCAGCATGCGATTGTAGTTTCATTTGAAGAAGTCTGCGTTTGAAACGAACGAGAAATAAGAGAACACAGGAGGTAAGTGTTTTGTCGTGATTTCTTTGAAATGTGTTATGTACACAATGATGGTAAGTTTTATGAATTTTGTAAGTCATATTGCTGTTTGAGACGTGTTTTGTTTGTTTGTAACGATGGTTGAGTGCAAGTCGAAAATATCGCGCGCTAAACGAAGTCTCCGATCTGACGCACAATGAAGATATTTTATTTTGATTGTTCAGATACGAAGCTGTTGTCGTGACGGATAACGTACGATGCATGGTTAAGCTAATACAAATAGAATCTTTGTACAAATAGGTGGAAAACATTACTATGTTGATTTCTTTTGTTTCTGCGTTGAAAGGGACTTTCTGACGGGCTAGGAAATCGGTTGAGAAAGTACGGTGCGATGTTCATAACGTCACATCATGAGATTAGTGTCTTCGGGCTAGGCGCGGAATATTTAACATTTTTATCAATGATTTTCTTTGATTTTCATTCTTTCAGACTTGTGGTTCATTTTTTTGTTGTTCTTTGTAAATGACCAGGTTATGAGATTCAGACTTTTCTCTGTGGGATTCGTGTTTTCTTCCGTGACTGCGTGTTCATAACTTCACACTCCTTTAGTTCGAGATAGCTTGTGTTTTCTTCCGTGACTGCGTGTTCATAACTTCACACTCCTTTAGTTCGAGATAGCTTGTCTGGCTGACGTGTGACGTTATGTACACGTTATTGAAATCTTGTTCTGAAGGCTGTGCAGTAGAGAGTTCTTTACTACGATCAAATCTTGTTCTTTTTTGCTAAAAGAATTAAAAGCTGAGCAGTAGATGACTGCATTCAGCTGTTTTTATGACCCTGAAAATGTTCATAACGTCACTTCATATCGTTTTGCTGTGATGATAGCAGATAGTGTAAAATCCAAACATTATAGCAAGCATTTCAGAAACTACATGCATCTATAATTGCAAATCGTTTTTTCTTTCAGATCACAAAAGCTACTGCTGAGGGAGCCTGGTCTTCCTGTGGGGGGGGGGGGGGGGGGGGTGGAATTGGGCTGTGGGAAGAGAAAATGGCCTCCAATATGTACAGTTTGTTTTATACCCGTGTGCAACATCCTGCGAGTCTTCAAGGAGGACGACTACATGAACACTGGGCTTTTATTTACATGTTTGCTGCTAAATCTTTCTGGAGGCATAGCCTACATGAGACTTATGGCTGAGACCAGACTTTTTTTGTGAGCTTCAAGTTTTTTATTTACACATCCTGTTTAAACCATCTTCAGAATTGATAACTTATTTCACAATCATATTACATTTAGACTTTTTCATGTATTCTTGTTCCTATGTCTGTTGATAAACAGTGATCATTTCCCAACTGACAAAATCTAAGTGAGCAGTACTCACCAGCACTCAATGCATGAAAGATAATCTCCTGTTGTAATGTTATGTACACATTCTCATTTTTCTTGCATTTTCTGATGATGATCTGAATTTATGTTCCAGGGCTGCTAGTTGCTTTTTTATTTGTACCTTCTGTGTTTCATTTGTTTTCTTATAATTTCTGCCTTTGTAGGTGTGCATCTGTTTAAGATACATCACTTAGAATCATAGGTGTCACGGTGTGGCATTATGTACATATGTATTTATCCCTCTTATCTCTTACCTGCTACATGTGTTATCTTGTTTTTTTATTTAAAATGGTAACTGTGTCCCTTTGCTACTAATTTCTTTCTCAGATTTGTTGATTGCAGTTATTGTGGCGCCATTTTTAGCTGATATGGGCACTTTCATCCTCTGACTTTGCGTGCCGTTATGTACACATAGGTTTCTTTTGCTGTATAGTGGATTTATGGTGGTTTCATCCACAACTTTTACTTCTTAACTCTTACCAGTTCGCTCCCTTGCCCATCGTAAGCAAGCTTACGATGCCCCCCCTGTAGTTTTCCACTGACCAATTATCTAATTATATTTTTTTTTTTTTTTTTTAATTTTTACATTGGATGGGTCGGACAGTGGATAAACTCATATTTAAGACACACTTTATGACTGAAACAAGCTGGGTTTTTGTTATAAGTTAGTTATAGAAATGCATTATTAGGCAAAAAAAAAAAGAAAGTCTGTTAACGGTAACATAGGCCAAAAAAAATAGGGTCGGTAGGTCGGGACTTTTTTTTAATTTTTTTTTTATTTCCCCAAAACATATTTTTAAGTTATTTTGCCAAAAAACAAAGCCCTTTTTTTCTTCTTTTTTTTTTCAAATGTTTTTTTTTTCAAATGTTTTTTTCAAATTTTTTTCAATTTTTTTTTTTTCAAATTTTTTTTTTTTTTTTTTTTTTTTTTTTACCAAATGCCAAACCAAAGTCTAGGGTCGCGCGAAAAAATAGGGTCAGTCAGGATACCGTAAACAGAATATTTTTTTGGGGGGGGGCCTTAGGCATGAAACGTCCAACTTTGAAATTTGGGTGGGGGTATTCAGGTGACAATAACTTTTTTGTTTATCAGCAAAACTCTATAAAACTTTGCTATGTTATGTAAAATGAATGCCCAAACAGACTAGTTAGCAGCATATCTAAAATAAACTGAACACAAAAAAAATTTCTTCTTTGTGTTTGTCACGTGTTCCAAAAAATGGGCGTACAAATTTCAACAAAAATCATGTTGTCACCCCCATAACATTTTTACCTTTAAAGATAGCACAATTCTCTTTGCAAATATGAAAAGCTGATTCATTTTCCTTTCATTTGATATATAACTTTCTATATTTCATTTAGAATATGACCCCAGATAGCCACTCGGCAAGTAGGCACCAACAGCACTGTAAAATATGCCCTAAAACCCCCGAACTGGTAAGAGTTAAGGGTTCTTCTCATTTATTTGGAGATGTCCATACATTTGTTGGCCTGTTGGGTCAGAATGTTCTTGTTTTAATGTATCTGTTTTGGTTATGTCACGCTGTGATGTTATGAACAAAGTTTGACTGCTGCTGGTTTTTTTTAATTGTCTAGCCCCTATAACCGGATTTTGCTTGTTTGCCACTTTAACTTCATAGTTGTAAGCATTTCTAACTATACTTGATGTTGGTTTCATTCCGTGTGGTTTAATTGTTGTTTTAATCTCGATTTTTTAGCAATTATTTACGGATGAAGTGAAAAAGGATGTTATTCCTTTCATCCTCTGTTGTTACATTTCTCCTTCCTGTGGCTGTCTGGTGTCTATCTCTTTTACATGGGTTTTGTACTGAGGGGTCAGAAATCGTCTTTTGTCACCTTTTTTGTTGCATTTTTGTGATATGATGTGACGGTTATGTACACAATGCTCTAGTCGGGTGTAATAATGTTAGATTTTTGTTTTTGGTGTTGTTTTGATATTTAAAGTCATTTAATGTGGGTTTTTTGCTTGGGTTATGTTCATTTTCTGTCATAGTGCACTTGTAAGGTTAAATACAGTTTGTGACGTTGTGACAAGTTATGTACATATGCCGGGATTTAAATTTACTAGTTTGTTAAAAATAAACTACTTTTTGAACTTATAGTGTGTTTATGAGCTTATAAGTGTGACTGGATTTGTCTAGCCTTTCTTTGTGTGTCTCCTTTTTAGGTTAAAAGTTTTCCTGAGCATGTCACAGTTTTAGACTCCTTTTCATGCCTGTGACCATATATATATGTCGAGTTTCACCTGTTTCTGTCACGTGACAGTATTGGCCGGTGGAAAGCGGCTGGATCCTAAAAAAGGCTGAGGGTGATAAAGTATGTAAACTTATTAAACTCTGGTAAAATATACGCCGTGGTCGGCAGAGGAAGAGCGTGTGCAGGCTTAGCTGCATAGTCCAAGGTGAAATCCTAGACGATTGAACCTTGATTTTGTTATGCTCTGTTTAGCAACCGTGTGCCCGGTGTTCTCGGGCGGTAACTGACCTAGTGCTGACCGGGTCCTTACAGTGTTGCGAGTTCAGCTTGGTGAACGGACGAGACCGGTGTTTTGAACATAGTCTCGTCTGTCTAGTAAGAGTGTTGAAATTCAACCAAAAGTAAATGAAAATTTGGAACGGTATGAGTTCCTATTTCGCATGGCTCATAGAGAAGCCTAGATCGTTCAGTTGTAGAACGAGTTGGCGGCATGGAGACGACAGAGCTCTTGTTAACGGTGGAGGTCTAGCTAATCGTCCGACCGAGTAAGCTTCGAGGCATATGTCTTGTTGCCAGTGCCTGACCAGTGAGTGCAGCTGGCGAATGAAATGCTGAAGAGAAGGCTCTGACTGATAATTTTGTCTCCGCAAAGAACGTAGCCATTTCTTAGCTGAAGAAAGGCTCAGGACGTGGAAATGCGCATCTGTCAGATCTATGTATGTCAGACCGTGGTCTGAGTGCATCCCTGATTGATACGGGTGCTTCCATTTTTTAAATATATCTACCTGAGAAACTTGTTCAAAGGGGATAAGTGAGTCCAGGACGGAACGACATCCTCCCTTTATGCTTTGGGACCACGAAGGGGCGTCTACCTTAACGCCCGTATGGTCTCGTACTTCTTACACTGCTTCTTTGAAGGAGTGAAAGAATTCTGCCTGTATTGCGGCTTTGGCTTACGTTCTGGTATCGGGTTTGTTCTTGGAACGTGCCGCCCTGCTTTAAGGTTGGCGAGAGTTCTGTCCGCTATTCGCCGCACTGAGGGGTGGGGGGAGCGGCAGGGCCGTACTGCGGCTTGCCCTGTGGTTTCTTGAAAGCTCTCTGAGTGAATTTGCAAACTCAGGGTCTTTGTTTAAACTCTTGGGTTTCATTCCGTAAAGCGTCTATGGACAGCTGTCCTGAGAGATCGCCGTCCATATACGAAAGGAGAGAATCGAAGAGAATCGATTGTTTTCTCCTTGGGACCAGAACCAGACAAGAATAATCTCTGAGCGACAAAACTGCGTGAGAATACAGTCGCTCTGAGTTGGAAATTTGATCGGCTGTGATTTTCGCCAGCCGGGAAAAAACTTTTTTTTTACGTCTTTCTCACATGCGTCATGTCAGAACTTGAATAGTTCTAGAGATGACGTAACTGAACATGAAAGGGACCCTATAGGGTCTCGGAGAGCGAAGTCAGATCGAGTGAAACGAGACCTGTCTCTTCTAAGACTACGAGTGTAGCCTCAGTACGGTGAGTGGTTAACTCTCTTGCCAACAGCACCCGGTGTTCCAGATGGTCATCCATCCAAGTACTAACCGAGCCCGACATTGCTTAACCTCGGTGATCGGACGAGAACGATGCTTTCAACGTGGTATGGCCTTTGGCTGTCTTATAACCATTCAAGAGAAGTGTGGCCAATTCCGATGTAACCGGAAGAGGGGCACTCGGCAAGGCAAAAGTGCTGATCAGATTCCTTGAATTGGGTTCAAGGTAGGACTACTTTGAACTGAAGGACACTAATCTGAAGCTTCTCGCATCTGTGACATCTCAAACGCAAAAAGCGGAGATTCCCGAAACCGAGAAGTGACTTCTACAGCCAGAGCTAAATTAGCTGAAGTTTGGCTGGGATCCAGAAATTAGGAGTGTCCTCAAAAAAAGGGGAAGAGTCTCCAAAATTGTCATCGATTTCCTGTCTGTCTGCATGTTCGTTTACCGGAAAAGCACCGGTATCCCATGCCGAAGCCGGAAGGGCTTGCCCTGAGAAATCGGAAGTCGGCCTCTGTCTGGAAGACAAGTTTCATTCTGCGACTCCTTCTTCAGGGCTTTGAAGGACTGCTGTCCTGAGAGGGGAGAATTACGCAATCGAGCTGGACAAAAACGATTCCCTACGCCAGAAAACTGACTGGGAATAAAGTCTGGCAGAGGTGGCCATCTTTTCGGCCAAAACCTTGGCCAGCGCGGCGAAAAGAACCAGTTCCGGTTTGACCGGAAGAGGTGCTCTCTGCAACGCGAAAGTGTTGATCAGATTCCTAGGCTTAGAGTGCAAGCGTGGTTTACGCTGACTCACCTGAGCGAAGAGCACGGCCTGCTGTGGAGAAGACAGCCAAGGCTGTGCAGCAGCGGCCGCTTGATCGTGAGCCGTGAGTAATGGCAGCGGTGGGAGCAATGGATCATTGTTCAAGACACGTGCCATCTCAAACGCAACAGAAGGTGACTCTCGAAAACGGAAGTTCATAGAGCTTTCCTGCGATGGAGTGAAGTCAATCACTGCGGAAGGGGATGGTACAGCAAAGCTGGTAGCTACCGATACCCCTTCCTCAAAGTAACGTGAAGTGACTTCTGCAGCCAAAGCGAAAGTAGCTTGTAATTTGGCTGGGATCCGGAAGTTGGGATCATCCTCTGTGAAAGAGGAGGAGTCACCAAAATCATCATCATCGACTTCCTGTCTGTCTGTGTGATCGTTAGCCGGAAGTGCACAGGTATCCCACACAGCAGTCGTACCATCGGCCGAAGCCGGAAGAGGTTGACCTGTGAAACCGGAAGTAGATAATCGTCTGGCGGACGAGCCTTCTCCCTGCCGAAAAGACGGAGGTCTGTTCTGGCAAGCCTAAGCCGGAAACGCGGAAGCGTTGTGACCGGAAGGCGTTGCAGAATTGAGAACGTCAGACGCGAATGCCAAAGTGTTGTGTGCAAGAGACGCTCACTAACACCAACCGCGAACGCCGAAGCGTTGTACACTGAAGGTGTTGTAGCCTGACGACCGGAGACTGGAACCGCCGAAGCGGAACCAGGGGTCGTAGGCTGACATGACTCACGCGAACGCCGGAGCATTGTACATTAGGGGCCTCGTATCAGCACCAACCGCGAACGCCGGAGCGTTGTACGCTGAAGGTGCTGTTGTCGGACTACCAGTGACCGGAACCGCCGAAACGGAACCAGGGGTAGTAGACTGGCTCGACACACCCGCGAACGCTGCGAAAGCGTTGTACGCTAGGGGCCTCATATCAGCACCAACCGCGAACGCCGGAGCGTTGTACGCTGAAGGTGCTGTTGTCGGACTACCAGTGACCGGAACCGCCGAAACGGAACCAGGGGTAGTAGACTGGCTCGACACACCCGCGAACGCTGCGAAAGCGTTGTACACTAGGGGCCTAGCCTGACAATCCTCAACCGGAAGATGACGTCGAAATACCTGAGCCTCTGGAATTCGACGGGAAGCTTCCGCTGAACTCCGAGGAAATATTCCCAAGTCCGGAACTGGACTCTTCTGCATGCACATCAGCAGAAATGATTGTGGCAGAAGGCTTGGTAGGTCTCAGGCTAGACAAAGAACGAGCGTCACCAACGGAGGGTGGCAACGCTATGGAAGCAGAGCACACTGAAAGACGCTCGCTCGAAAGCAAGCTATGCATTTCAGACTTGAATGAAGCAATCATAGATAACAGAACATCACGGTCTAAGCTCTTGCTTTGCACTGAGGTCAAAGATTTAGCTGAACTCTCTACGCTAGCAGGATTATAGATGCTAACAACAGTCTCACGTTTAGGAGTGCTTTTAGCCTTTGTCTTTTTCGCATTCTTGCCCGGCGGAGTTAAAGGAGCTGTGACCTGTTTGGCAGAGCTCTTAGTCTTGTCACTGTCCGCCATTGTTGTTTACAAAAAACGCATGAGGTTGAGTGAAAACCAACAACATTTTTGGCAAGTCAGAGAAAGGCGAAAAAGACAGCAAAATAAACAAGGAATGTTCTCACCCAGAATACGATGAACGAGAAGCAGACTAGAAGATGGAACATCAGGGTCAATGGCCTTCCAACAAGGCCAGTGGCTAGTAAAATCCTGTATTACTCAACACGTCCGTACACCGCGTGTTGAAGTGAGAACAAGAAGGGCAAAGCCCATACGACTCACATGCTTGACCTTGACCTTTACATGACCTTGACCTTCAGGGTCAAGGTCAAATAACTAAACCTAGCAATGACATCATACACTAAGAACTGCTTTACACATTTTTCCTACCAAAATACATGTGACCTTGACCCAAGGTCAAGATCATCCAAGGTCATGCAACACAAAGCTGTTAATTCAAGACATAGGAAGTACAATGGTGCTTATTGGCTCTTTCTACCATGAGATATGGTCACTTTTAGTGGTTCACTACCTTATTTTGGTCACATTTCATAAGGGTCAAAGTGACCTTGACCTTGATCATATGTGACCAAATGTGTCTCATGATGAAAGCATAACATGTGCCCCACATAATTTTTAAGTTTGAAACAGTTATCTTCCATAGTTCAGGGTCAAGGTCACTTCAAAATATATATACAATCCAACTTTGAAGAGCTCCTGTGACCTTGACCTTGAAGCAAGGTAAACCAAACTGGTATCAAAAGATGGGGCTTACTTTGCCCTATATATCATATATAGGTGAGGTATTGAATCTCAAAAACTTCAGAGAAAATGTGAAAAATGTGAAAAATAGCTGTTTTTTAAACAACATTTATGGCCCCTGCGACCTTGACCTTGATGCTTTGTATGTTTTTTGGGGCCTTGTCATCATACACCATCTTGCCAAATTTGGTACTGATAGACTGAATAGTGTCCAAGAAATATCCAACGTTAAAGTTTTCCGGACGGACGTCCGGACGGACGGACGGACGACTCGGGTGAGTACATAGACTCACTTTTGCTTCGCATGTGAGTCAAAAATGATTTATACCGGTCGCTTCCCGCGCATGCGCAGGAGACCGAGAGCGGAGTTAACTGTCACGGACTATGCCTAGGGGCATTAAGTTTTTTATGCGGTTACCTCCCCCTTACCAGGGTCAGTACTTCAATGTCAAAGCACCAAACTGAAGTTAATGCTATATATGTGAGTTGATGTAAGAATATGTAATTTAATGACAAAGCAGTTGAGCATTATCTGAATGAAAACAAGAAATTCCTTCGAGGTAGGAAAAACACCCCCGTTGGTCAAAGGGAAATAACCATTCTCACTGCACCCATTCTCACTGCCACCAACTGAGAAGGTTATTTCCCTTTGACCATGAATATGTTTCTGTATAAGTCGTAGAATCTTAATCCACCAATAACTCCCTAACCGTGTGTTTGACTGGTCCCAATTTTTGTAAGGACCGTCTCAGGAATGTATAGAACCTGTTCACCAAGTTTGGTGACGATCGGTCCGTTCATTCTTGAGATCTATATGCGAACACAAACACACAAACAAACACACAAACAAACACATCGACCGAAACCTATACACACCCCCACACCCCTAAAAAGTGGTGCACTCAATTTCAGTGTTGTGAGTTCGACAGATTGACTAAATGTATTAATTTCGCTTCACGCGACTTGTTTTCTTGTCTGTCGGACATAAACAATGGAAGCTACAGTCGCCATCGGAGTCAGAGTTGAAATCCTCTGTACTCAGCATCGCGACTTGTCATGTTATGCATACCAGCTGATGGTTGAGGGCAACACTTTGAGCAGGTGTGGTGGCAAAAGATAGCTGCTGTGTGTAACCTCCTTCATGCATTGACAAGATTAGCAAAGCCATACTCTTTTTTTCCCTCAGCCTTGATCATTGAGAGGAACAGTCGGTTACTTCATAGATCTGTTAGCTCTTCAGTTTTCTTGCTTCGATGATCATAACCCCCACCCTCTAACAACAATGTCAGTGTCAAAAGTTAGACACCCCTACTTGGCTTTTTGTCTGGTGGACAGTGCAGGTGGCCTTCACCTGACACCTCCCTACCAACAAACAATGGCTGGGGGCTTGAGGGCAAGGGTGAGATGGTCGTGCCAGCTGGAAGAGCTCTGGAGATAAATAAAAAGGTGTACTCTTCCATGCAAAGCATCTGCGCAAAATGATGCTTGCGCATTTGCCTCTGTGAGTATGTGTGTGGCTGCTTTTTTTGTTTTTCTGTCCTGACACCTGTTTCTTATCCCAGTGTGCTTTCACACCGCCCCTTCTCAGCTTCCACTGCTCAATCCACATCTGAGTGTTGTTGCGCTGCCAGACTTGTCAATTTTACAGACGCTCAGGAGAGGGACGTCAAATCACTGCGGTGGGCTACCCTCTGAAGATGAACCAAGTCACTTTGACAGTGTTCAGTAGTGGTCCTGTCCCGAGCCAACAGACGCAGGCCACTACCTACTATGCCCTCTACTAGCGACATTGACTGTTAAGTTGCGGAGCCAGACTGAGTGAGCGTCCCCTCCTGTGAGCAGACCGCCACTACGTCCATCCGTTGACCCCCCGGAGCATCACACGTTGAAGACTGACAACAGAACTACTTTTCAGGGAAGGAAGGAACAGGAACACTGAGACCAGTGGCCAAGGTCTTGTCGATTACGCAAATGAAAGAGGTTTACTTAACGCATAGGGTTACGAACGAACACAGCAAGTGTGCACACAAACCCTGTAGAAGTAATCTTTCATCCAAAAAATTTGCCAGATAGTCCAGCTAAGTGGCTTTGATGACATAACAATTTTGGATGAAGTGACACAGGCATTATTTTAAAGTTGGTGTTGTAAATAGTGTTGCAGTAGTTTTTCTTGATGAGTTTACATTTCAGGGAAGTTTCCATTTATTATTTTTTGGCAATTGTCTGATCCTAGCAGGACCTTTAAATCTGAAGGAGGTAAATAAAAATGTATAATTCCATAATTGACTTTGTAATTTAAGTGTTTTCAGCAGGCTATTCCTGATTAAGGTGCCTTACATGAACTATTTATTATTATCATTTATATTACTATAATTATCATCTTATTATTGTTATCATTTATATCAAAGCCTTTCTAGCATAGAAATTGTTACCTTTCTAGCTTTAAAGATCATTAAGGGGAAGGTTTAAGTAAACTAATATGTACGAAAGTCACAGTTTTTAATTGCTTCGTGCGTCTTTGTTTCTTGAACAGTACTCTTGATTTTGTGACTGTGACTTTCATAGGTATTAGTTGACTTAACCTCCACCTTAAGACCTCCAAGAAAATGTCACTGTCAAAGCCTTTGTTTACAATTACAGGCAGATGTTGTTCCTCTTAGGCTGACCAACTCTTAGGATTATTCTAAATACTAAATAATTCAGATAAAAATGTAAAAGGGTATTGTCCAGACTTACGAGATATTAGATTCATCCAAGAGATGCCTCCAAGCTGGTGGAATTCCAACAAATTCTCCTGTAGACTTATCAAAATTGACGTGATAATTGCGCACAACGTTAAACGGTTCCCCAATAGACATTGTCGTTGCTGCACCACCATCTTCTCCTTCTTTTCCGATAGAAAGCTTGTCAGAGCGCTTGGGTCTGAACAACCTGCTGATTTTGCTGGTCATGTTGTTTACTTGCTTCCCAACTACCTGACTGATGTTCACAGGATCATGAAGCTGAAAACATAAACAAATACACACACAATTAGCATAATCATCAAACACGCATAACACCATCCATATCACATACTTCTTATCTTAAAGGTACCTTCACTTTCATGCAAATAATCATATTTATGTCACAAGTCTGTCCTGGCTGTTATCTACATACTGGTTACTTTTTCTGTAGAATGGGAAGGTTTTGCTGTTCAAATCTATTTCTACCAGACGACATCAAGATGCCAATCTGCTAAATGAACCTTCACCGTGCTTCCTGGGTCGTGGACGACCCAGAACCTCACTAAAGTGTCTGTATCTCTGGAACTATTTAGAGTTTTTTATCAAGACTTCATGTAATCCTCAAACACCAGACCACTTTCTGAAAGATTACCTTTGTAATCAAAACTAAATAAACAATGACGTAATTCAATCTGGACGATGTGGGTCGTGGGCAACCCATACAGATTTAAAGAAGGAGTTTTCGATGTTTATCCCTATCCAGATGGTGTAGGCTTGTGTACGACCCACACTGTGCAAAGAGGCGGTAAAAAGTGTATCCCTATTTCAGAGCATGGGTCGTGTATGACCCATACTTTTTACGTTGAATCCTTCTTCTAAAGTACTGATCGTACACGACCCACATCATTCGGACTGTGTAGTCCAAAGCGTGATCCGGTGAAGGTTAATTCAGCAAGCAATTATTACAAATCCTACTCTGCACAAAGCACGGCCAGACGGTTGATTTTTGGTCCAAGTGGACGGATGCTCTTACCCCATTTTTGTTTGTTTATTTGTTGCTTAACGTCCAGCCGACTACGCAGAGCCATATCAGGACGAGGAAGGGGGGGATGAAGGGGGCCACTTGTCAAGCGATTCCTGTTTACAAATGCACTAACCCACCCCATGTTAAAGCCTGGACAGATCTGTGGTGGTGCACATGATTGTTTACAAATTACATGTGAAGGACAGTATGACTGTCAGCATCCTCCATTTGTCCACGTACCCAAATCAACAACCTCACTGCTTACTGTGTAGATCGTATCACTGCCATCAGAATTTTTTACTGAATCAATTTTGCAGACTGACATCTATCACCAGTTGTCCTTGTGCGCATAATTTTTTGATCTTATGCATTGTTTTGACCATCTGATATTTTTTAAACATATGAGGTCTTAGCCAGGACTGTTGAACCTATTAATCCAACTGAACAATTGTCCTCTGAGTCTATGAACAACACTGAGTCACAATTGTCAGTTGTGAAATTAAAATAACCTAATTCAGCAAAAAAATATCCACTCTGTACAGCAGCCCTGAAAGTGGCGAGTAGTTTACTAATAATAGAAATAATAAACTGGCGAGTAAAAAGAGAGAGAGAGAGAGAGAGAGAGAGAGAGAGAGAGAGAGAGAGAGAGAGAGAGAGAGAGAGAGAGAGAGAGAGAGAGAGAGAGAGAGAGAGAGAGAGAGAGAGAGAGAGAGAGAGAGAGAGAGAGTACCCTAGGACACGACTCGAGTGGCGAAGAACATAATCTGAAATTCCCGTCTCAGTCGGTGCAGCCGTTTCGGACCCTAAGTTAGTCAACAACACACAGACAGACACACAGAAACGAGCTTTATAAGTTAGATGATGTACAAGTGTTCTAAAGTCATAATAAAACTACATCATACCATTACTGACTTCAGGGCTCACTTGCTAATTGCGTTATGTCATGACAAATCTGCTTTTCTGTTTGTGAGAGTTTTTAAATAAAAAGAAGTAAAAGTAGCCACTGGGCAAGCACACTTTTCTGATGTGTGGCATATTTACAGTGAACAGCTTTCATAAAAGTATACCCCTTGCTACTGCTACGTAGATGTGTCTTGTCTATTTTAAGATCAGATATATCTGTGATATATATTGGAATTTTTTTCTAAATGCCGTTTTCAAATAGACACCAAAGCAAGCAAGGAAAAACTATTGCAGTCAACTTTAACACCGGTTATTTTTCCCCATCCCCAATGAGCAAAAAAATTAATTCGTTAGGTTTTTATGTCCGGGTAGTGTGGATGTGTGGCTTTGTTAAAAATATGAAATGACAGTTAACGACTAACTGTGTAAAAGTTGTGGTCAGTGGCTTAATTTTGGTTTGAGACCGATGTTTGGCGAGTGAAATATTTCCATTGGCTGGTAAAATTTCAGAGCCACTAGCCAAAGGCAAGTGCAGCATTTGTGAGACTTTCAGGGCTGCACAGAAAGAAGCAAGACTGTAGACTTCTGGAGATGTATGCATAAGTAAGATGTGAGAAACTCTGGAAGGTAAAGCCTACCTTGAGAGTGGGAACTTCTGAAGCTCAGTTACAAGCTACTTGCTATGCACGGGCTAAATCGATCGCCGTAGTAGTGGCTTCGAGAGTACCGAGGTCAAGGTTGAGGAAATTGGGGGAATCCTAATACTAGTGCGCATGCGTTTGAAAACAGTAAGCTTGGCGACCAGAAGAAACAAAATTTAATCTCACCGCAAGTACGAAAAGGCGAACTTTGAGCGGAATGTAACTTTTACTGACAGCGTTATGGTGTTTTTTTTGACAGGCGTGATAAACGAAACCGTCAGTTCAAAGCTGTGATGTCCTGTAATTGAATGACTACATCTATGACAATGACTTTGTTGGCCTGAATGTTAGAGAGAATAATAAATGTTGTGTTATGTGTGGTAGTGAGGTTGGTTATGTTGAACTATTTTTTTTTAATGATTGTGTATCGTTAAAATTGTTCTGAACAAAAATAGATTGCTTAACTCTTACCAGTTTACTCCCTTGACCATCCAAGATATCTTAGGATGACTCGATACCGAAATTCCCATTTACTTTATTCTATTGACAAGCCGTTGTATGCACTCACAATTACAACACAAACAATTTATTGCCCAACCCTAATTTCATTATTTTTTGCATGAAATACCGTGAACTGGTAAGACTAAGAGTTAAAGCTGTGGTCTATTTATGACTTTCCGGGGCTACGAGGTTGAAAAGATAGGTATGAAAATCATGTACAGAATTCTGTACAGCAAACGCTACCTGAAACCCCACCTATACGGCGTGTATGACCTTAAGAGTTTCAGTCAACGCTTGAATTTTGTAGTGATAACATCCGGTTTGCTCTCTCAAGACTGACTAGGGGGGATATGCCCCCCCAGAAAATTAAAAAAAAAAACGGTTAAAATCTGTGCAATCTGGTGCATTCTGGGCATCATTTTCAGGGCTGTAATAGTGTTGTGATCTTGTCTAAAATCCCATTTTAGCCTCCCCCCACACACCTCAACACACCTCCAAACTGGTGACAACAACACCATTGTAGACTAGTATGTATTCACCAGTGCACTGTACTACAGTTGTGGTGTTTTCACCAGTTTGGAGGTACAAATAAAAAGGGTTTTCAAGTCACAAAAGCATTGAAAAAGGTTACTGCAAAAAAACAAATGCAAGGAATGCCGCTTTTGCCGGATTCGTTCTTCTTCGTGTCAGCCTTCTTTTTTTCCGGCGGGAAGGTGTTTTCAAGCCCAGCCCAACTCCATTTGTTCTTCACGCCGGAATCAAATGGTCCCGGCGAATTTCTCTCTACAATATCTGGGCGAAACATTTCGCCAAAAACGACGGCCTACATCCGCAGAACTAGATTGGGAACATTCTAGATTCAGAACGGCAAGACCAATGACGGGCAACGCGCGTGCGCTGGCTTCATTGAGACCGGCGCCCGGTCACGTTGCGCGATATTCACACGGATCGTTTTTGCGAAAATTTTTCAACTTCCCCGGAACAAATTTGAATTTCCCGGATTTTGAAAACGGCTTTCCCGGATTTCAGGCAATTCCCGGAAAAGTAGCATGCCTGTAAGTTGTACCCTCTTTCTGCCTTTGTGCGGAATTGACTCAGCCTATATTGTCGCTAGAAAAGCGTGCAGAGAGATCTGAGTATGTATCCGAAGCTGAATCCCTGAAACTGGAGTTCCGTGATTCAGCCTTCTTTGAGCTTAATCCAGAGGAAAAGAGGGGTAGGCGCGGTAGAGCCGGAAGCCTATACCATACTGTGACGAGTGTGACGAGTGTGACGTCACTTCGATGGCTTAGCCGAGAAGGCTTGAGATTTTGACAGGGCGTACAACTGAGTACTATTCTGCAATGTAGGAGAGACCTCCTAGCACATTGCAAAGTTGTGAAAAAAATCCAGGGGCCGCCGCTGTGAAGACTACAGTAAGAGTGTAGCTTATTAACTCGCAGGAGAAAAGGACCCTGAGGGGCGTAATGCCGAAGTTGAATCACTGAACCACAAGGTATGTGTTTCTATCTATTATTGCCAAAAATATAAGTGTTCACTATCTTTTGCGTATGGGGAAAAGATCCCCAATGCTAAAAGCTTCTGTGCCAAACATAAGGGTCGCCACATGATGGTGTCCTTAGTTCTTTCCGTAACCTCTTAAAGTTAATTGCTGAAACTATGGAATTTATGCGAGTCCTTCGTGTTGCCCGGCGATAGTCGCTGACGGAATGCCGCTACCGTAAGGGGTAGGCTTCGCCGGAAATGTTCCGTCTGAGAGGTTAAGGACAGTGGCTCGGTAAACCTAAAGGTTTTTGAGTCAGAATGTGCACCAGTCAGTTGGCCATGTTCTGGAGAGCTGATGGAAAACCAGAGCTTATGACTCTTATGAGAATGCCAGCGATTCCGTAAACCGGAAAAGCTGTGTTTGCTTTAATAGCTTGACCTGTTTTCCGCCGCTTAGGCAAAAATTGGTGGCACTTAGCAGCTTCATCCGAGAAGGCGGAAATGAAGAGGTATGCAACTTCACCATAAGTGGACGTACATACACTCAATGCTGCCTAAGCCAGAGGGTACCTGAAACCCTATGTGTGCTTGCCTAGCTTATCCATTATCTTGCCTAATTTGAGGCAGTGTGTGGAAAGCTGAAGCAGTTCCCGGTTTCTTGCCGGAAGATGGAGAGGTATGCAACGTAGCGTAGACGTGCGAACACTCCCCTGCTGAACACAAAAAGCAATGAGTGCCGGAGTACCTCCGCCTCTTACTTGCACCTTGAGCCAAGCGACGGATGACCAAGCAAGGAACCCTCTGTGAAAGGAGAAGACTAAAGTGACTCGATGGTGACTTTATCTTGGATCCTAGACCCAGAGAGAAAGAAGACCCTGCGCGCGTGCACGGAGTGTGCAAAGAGACGCGCTGGGAGGCTCATCTGCTCAGCAGAAACTTTAGCCAAAGTAGCTAGCAGCGTAGTGACGACTCCTTCTCCCCCGCGTCACGACGAAACTCGAAGTTGTCGAGAGCAGAGGAGATGGAGCGCGAGAGAAATCTTTGCAAAGTTTCCGAAAGAGAGGATAACTCGAAAAGATACCTGTGCTTCCCCCCCCCGAGACAAGAGAGAGGACTCAGTATAAGGTACAGCTCTGTCCCTACTGTAGCCGTCTTCCCTAAGCGTAACCAGTTCCGTTGTAATCGGAAGAGTAGCACGCGGGAGGGCAAGTGTCGATGAGGTTGTAAAAGTGGCTGTTGAAGTGAACTTCTGGCAGGCACCCTGAGAGAGAGGAGTGGGATGCTTCACATGAGCAAACCACGGTTTGACTGAGTCCGGCGCCGTACTGTGTGCTGCCAAAAGCGGCACTGTGTCAGTAGGTGCGTTGACTTGCAGTCGGTTTTGCTCAGAAACTTGGCCATATATGAGGCAACAGAGGGAGATTCGCAGATCAAAAGGAACGCGTTTCTTCCCGAGCTGAGCGGAAGTCAACCAAAGCTGAAGGTGGTGGTACGGACAAGCTTGCCGAAGCAACCACCCCTTCCTCAAAATACGGCGAAACTACCTCCGCTGCCGATGCTAAAGCATGGGTAAGCTTGGATGGTAGTCGGAAATTGGTGTCTTCTTCCTGAGCGGAAGCACCGTAATCCGAACCGTAGTCCTGCACCTCCGTGCATGCCGGAATTCCGCTACCACACTGACTGCTATAGTCTGCTATAGTCTGGTGAAGCGTTAACCGGAAGACACCCGCATTGGGGAGCTTGTATGGTAACCGGAAGTTGGTGTCTTCTTCTTCTTGAGCGGAAGCACCAAAATCCAAACCGTAGTCCTGCACGTCCGTGCATGCCGGAAGCTATAGTCTGGTGAAGCGTTAACCAAAAGGGAAGACACCCGAGGGATTCCAGACCCATGTGATGCTTCCCTAAGGACTGCTTCCTGCCCCCAGGGCGGAAGTGGGGAACGCTGTGCCAATCCGGCCTCGTATACTGAGGTTGCTGGCGGTAGCGAATCTCCCGTTTGGTCAAAGACCAAACGCGCATTTGGGTCCCTACCCTGCACCATCCGCCCGCGCTCGCGGAACAAAGTAGCCAGGGGATCGGAACTTTCGCTCTCTGCCCCGCAATCGGGTGGAGGTACTCTCTCCAAATGTCACACTTCACTTTGGCCGGAGAACCCGGTTACTAATGAAGAATAAATACCTTGTGGACGATCGGACCGACCGTAAGAAGAGGCCTGAGTAAGCCGAGGAAAACCTCCGTCACCAGCATCTTGGGCGGCGTGGACATCAGCCGAAGTCACGGTGGCCGAGGGAGGTGCACGCACCTTAGCCAAGGAACAAGCATAGCCAACTCCAGCCGGCAAGGAAAGGAACTCGGCCCTAGTGGAAGTAAGCTCCACTGAAAGAGAGTTAATTTGCGCACTCAAAGAGAGGAGTAACGCAGAAACATCATGCTTGTCGCTAGCTGAGCTAGAGCTAGCCGTAACCGGTACAATCTCTGAAGGTAGAGCAGGCATGGAGGGTGACTTTGGCAAATCGATAGTGACATCAAACGAATTTGTAGACGAAGGGTCTAAAACCTTGACTACCACCTGACTGGAAGAACCTTTAGTTTTCCTAGAGGGTTTCTTAGCCGGAGAAAGCTCGGCGGAAACCTGCTTAGAATTCTTCTTTTTGCCACTGTCCGACATTACGGGCGAAAGTGTACAAAAATCTAAGTAAACAAGACCAACTGTGTCAAAACAATAAAACGTCAAAAGTTTGGAAAGGGCTCACCCAAAACACAGTCTGAGAGTAGAAGGACGTGAAGAAAGAACCAAGGTGAAGTCTGTCTAAAGCTTTGACCAGACGAAAGGCTGAAAAGCCTGAGCGTAGCAGAAACACGTCCGCAAGACACGAACACTGGAGTGAGAATGATTTCAAGATGGCGGCACAAGTAGTAAGGCAGCCTCGGTCTGGCCTATGTCCTGTTTATAGGTCAGGGTCGTTCTTTTTTTAGAATTGCCTCCCTTGTTACCAAGGTGATGCGTAGTACAGCGTCCAAGCACTAAACTGAACTAAATTGCTATATATGTGAGTTGGGATAGGATATGTAATTTAATCGGTGTTTGTAATTTGTTTTTCTTTGTTATTTGGGAAGAGGATGTATGTTTATGTAAAGTTGAAAGTCAAGATTGGATTTTTTTTAGCATAGGAAGATGGTTGCTTTCTGCCAGAAAAAAAAATGAACACAAAGACAAAAACTGGAGAAGGGTAAAACCTGGGTTGAAGCAGCCTGCATGCAATTGAGGCCTAAAAAATACAAGTCATGTGAAGCGATATAAAACATTTAGTCAATATGTAGGCATCAAACTAAAAGATCCCCCAAAACCAATCATCCCCAAGACTACATTCAGATAGTCTCGGCTAACCATACCCTAAGACCGAGACAGGTAACGCTGGCCTCCGCGAAGCAAACAAACATTATACTCAACCTATTTTCTTAAATTCTTACATAGATTCTATATGTATCGATTGGACATTGGATTTCCCTTCTTTGAGCCATGTGACGTCAGAGGCCTACAAAACTTCATATTTGGGCGTTTCAGGTTGACCGAAACTTCAAAGGAACTACAAAACACACGTCATGTGTTTGATTGCATATGATGTGTGTGTGCTCATTCAATCGTCAAAAACAGCTATCGCGGTCTCGACTGTCTCGATCTGTGTAAAATGTCATATTTTGGTCAAAAACGCAAATAACGTATATTTTTTTCAATTCAGGAGAAGATGAGGATCACAATGCAATCATTTTTAAATCTGTAAGTGAAAATTTGTTTTTAATGACAACTCTAATGAGCAAACTAATTAATTAATTTTGAAGCCTCCAAGCTGAAATGCAATACCAAAGTCCAGACTGAGTCAAAGATTGCTTGACCCAAATTTCAATAAATTTGGTTGAAAAATGAGGGCGCGACAGTGCCGCATGAACTATTACTACAAGCCGGATATGATGTCATGAGACATTAATCGAAAAAGTGAGAACAAAAAAAATCTGGGGATATCATACCCAGGAACTCTCATATGAAGTTTCATGAAGATCGGTCCAATAGTTTTCTGTGAACTGCTCTACACAGACAGACAGACAGACAAGACAGACATACATACACCACAACCCTCGTTTCGATTCCCCGTCTTTGTTAAAACATTTAGTTAAAACTTGACTAAATGTAATGAAATGAATAAATAAATACAAATACAAAGTTTCACATTTGAACTGCGAGTGTCAGAACGTCAGTCAAAATCCCTAACCACTATACTATGGTACTCATTTGGAGTAGGGACGATGAAAACATTTGTTCATGACTTATTCAGTAGTGATAGTCCGAAAGCTCACCTGCTTCGCCAACTGACTCGAGCACGTTGACTCGTTAAGTAAGTTGGTAACTGACCAAATTGTCGGTTCATGAGCCACTCTTTTACAACCATTTCATCCTCATTAAGCAAGAATGTCACAGTTCATGTCTATGGTGCAAGGTAAACGACCGTCTGTAGACAAGTTACGACATATGACAGCTGCTCGATTGACGCATTTGACGTCTTCGATATTGAGTCTGAGCTCATTGGGGAATGAGCTGCTTTTAAAACTGGTATGTCCTGCAATCGTAGTCTGCGCTGGAGGTTTCTGATGGATGGGTAAGGACCCTTAAAATGTGATATCGTCGTAGGTGTCAACGACGACCCCGAAAACCTAAGAAAAGCCCTGCCATTTTGCACAGAGAAACTTTGGAAGTAGCGTGTGTACTCCTGGGTCTCGCTGCAGTAAATTTACCCTCAGTTGCTTCCAAAGTAAGCTCCTTTTCTGACCCATGCATACCAAATTGAGGGAAGAAATTGCAAAGTCGCTCAAGACATTTGAAGTCGTTGCGAACTTCTCTCTTATGCATACAGCACCTGGTAAGTGGCCAAGTGGAAGTAAAGCTCTTATCCGAAGTAAAACTAAAAGTAAAATCCAGGATAGATCTGTCATGATTTATGAGGTTCATGAGCAGGGAGATACCTTTAAAATTACAATCAATGCTATGGTCTCAATGCAATGAGTAAATAAAACATAACAAAACATTCACTTTTTGCTAAGTTCACATTGTTGGGTATTCATGGTTAAAGTAAAGCCTTGATTAAAACATCAAAACAAAAAGAAAACAAAACAGAAACCAGGTCTGATATTTTCTCCATCAATATTTTGCCAGCTTACTTCTTTCTTGCGATCTTTCTTTCGTGCTCTCTCATAAACTCTTAGAGTAGTCGCAGCCACCCTAAATGATTGGAGATCGAGTAGGGTACTTTCGGGACTATATGACGCTTATAAAGGGCGCAGCCCCCACTTTTAAGGTTAAATTAAGAAAAATCAACACAATAGGCGCTTCCCGTGTATTAGGAAGGATACAGAGTGGAAATATTTTTGCTCCCCATGTGCGGCGAGATCGAGATCGAAGGCAGGTGCATTGTAATAGCTGGTTGGCCTGGTGACCTCGGCTCAATGACCCATACTTGTCAGCTGAGACTGCCCCAGTTTACAGACACTGACCTTCTTACCTGGGGTCAATGACTGAGTTTTACCAATGAGACCAAGTTTTACCAATGAGTCCTACCAATGAGACCGACTCCTTTGAGGTTTGGGATGTAACTCTGCCAGGGTGATAGTAGCAAAAACATGCATATCACAAGAGGGAGTGTTATGTTTCTTTGTATAGCGATGTGGAGTTGAGTCCAAGTCAAGGGGATAGATCGTTCTCAGCTTCGTCATCCAGAAGAATTCCCACTTTCCCCGTCGTGGTGCATCGTCAGGATGACAGGATCTGCTCGATCACCATGCATCTGATATCTCCCACCCCAAGACCCAGCTGATGGAAGTGCTGGTGGGTGACATGTGTGCCAGTGGTTTGGCAAATGTCAGCAAAGTGTTTATAAAAGACTCAGGCATGGGAATGGAAAATATCTATAAGGAGGAAAATCAGCGCGGTGGGGGTCGGCCCCTTTAAACTGAAGAATTTTCACTCATTGCACACCTCAAACTTGCACTAGGAGACAGCAACACTTTTCAAAACAGAGCCCACTGAAGCTGAACATTTTTCACATTTCCCACACCCAAAACTTGCACCAGGAGACAGCAAATCTGTTCAAACCAGTGCACTTTAAGCCCGAGGAGTGATGCGTAGAAATCTGTGCACCTCTGTGCATGTGTGTGTGTGTGCGTGCATGTGTCTCTCTTTGAGCGTCAATCACTCTGTGTGCACACGTTTGATGATGTGCGTGCATTCGCGAATTTGACAGCGGACGAATAATAGCAATACATAGCCTAAAACTTGCGCCAGGAGACATAAACACTTTTCAAAACAGTGCACTCGAAACTACAGTAATTCCTCACCTATGTGTATATATTTTAATCCAAATTGTACACTGACTCGCTGACTCTTCATCTGCATGCATGAGTAACAATATCTTTGTTGATTTTTGAGATTGAGTCGTGAACACACAGCTCGACGGTGTGTTCTTTCTTTTCCTGTCGTCAACCAGATCCAAGTCTTTACTTTCTCCTCCAGCCAACCCAATTTTTTTTTTTTCATGGTCGAGTCAATTTCGACAGCAAGGGCCTTTCGTAATTTGTCGATGCATACAGGCTAGGCATGCCTATCCCTAAATCACCTTTTCAGGAACTCAAGTCATAAAAATCAGCATCAGATTCATGAACACATAAGCAGCAATCTGAGTCACCACAAATATTAACGGCCATTTTTCAGAGTATTCTTTTTGGAATGTCTGAACGCGCCTCTTTGTAACTCCACTTGTAGAAGAAATATCTCTACCTCTTTGCTGTCTATTCGACACCATTTTGATCTCTGTCACTCACTCACTGTGTGTGGAAATCGGTCATAGCGCATGTGGACTGGGTGGCCGAGTGGTAACGCACTTGCACTCGGAAGCGAGAGGTTGCGAGTTCGACCCTGGGTCAGGGCGTTAGCAATTTTCTCCCCCCTTTCCTAACCTAGGTGGTGGGTTCAAGTGCTAGTCTTTCGGATGAGACGAAAAACCGAGGTCCCTTCGTGTACACTACATTGGGGTGTGCACTTTAAAGATCCCACGATTGACAAAAGGGTCTTTCCTGGCAAAAGTGTATAGGCATAGATAAAAATGTCCACCAAAATACCCGTGTGACTTGGAATAATAGGCCGTGAAAAGTAGGATATGCGCCGAAATGGCTGCGATCTGCTGGCCGATGTGAATGCGTGATGTATTGTGTAAAAAAATTCCATCTCACACGGCATAAATAAATCCCTGCGCCTTGAATATGTGCGCGATATAAATTGCATAAAATAAAATAAAAATTTAAAATTTAAATAAATCCCTGCGCTTAGAACTGTACCCACGGAATAGCGCGATATAAGCTTCATATTGATTGATTGTGATGATGCTCGGATCGCTTCGTAATAGAGCCGGCTTCGGCAATGCTCGGAGACTTCCAGTTTTCGCATTTCCGGGCTCGCGCTCGCTCTCAACGTGCTCACTCTCTCTCTTCTTCTTCAAGAAACACATATTTTCGTTTTTTACATTTAGTCAAGTTTTGTTTTAAATTTTCTGGAACGCAAAACAATAAATTGTATTACCGGAACACCATGCTCATTTTAATTATTTTCCGGAACAAATTTGGCCCCTCCGTAACAGTAGGCATGCCTATAGCAACTACATGAATTTTAGCATTATAGGGAGGGTTTAGGTGGCCTCTCCTGACTCTAAATCTTAGAACAAACAAGCTTTTTAGAGATGCATAACATATACATCTTGTAAACTTGAAGGTAAATGTATTTGTAACTGACCAGCTGAAAATGAATTTTAGCAATTCAAGAGGGGCTATTTGAGCCTCTCCCGGCTTTAAAACTGAAAGCAGCGACCAAAAAAATAAAAATAAATGGGGGGTGGGGGGGGGGTGGGTGGATGAATGCACAAAATCAAAAACCTCTATACTTGAAGATGTTTGGTTGTATCACTCTTGCTAGGGGGTCTACAAAAACAAGTGGTATACACATTTCAAGAACTTGTTTTAGAAGCATCTCCTCGCTTAAAACAAAAACTTAAAATTGGAGATGCACAAAATTAAAAAATCTTGTAAACTTGAAGGTATTTGGAACTAACCAGCTGAAAATGAATTTTAGCAAATCAAGGTGCTATTTGAGCCTCTCCTGACTTTAAAACTGAAAACAGCACACAATTTTGTTTGTTTAACTTTTTTTTTGGGGGGGGGTAAATGAATGCACAAAATCAAAAACCTCTATACTTGAAGGTGTTTGGTTGCACCACTCTTGCTAGGGGGTCTACAAAAACAAGTGGTATACACATTTCAAGAGGGGTTTTAGAAGCATCTCCTCGCTTAAACAAAAACTTAAAATTGGAAATGCACAAAATTAAAAATTCTTGTAAACTTGAAGGTATTTGATTTCATCATCTAGTTTTGTCTTTGATTTAAAAAAATGTTTACCGCATTAAAGAAAAATCGCCATGCTAACAAAAATGTAGGCAAACACAGGAAATAACAGTCACCTCCCTTGTAATTTTTACTTGCAGCTTATGATTTTATCATTGCAGGTGGTATATTCTCAAATAATTGTAGAACCATAGCTTGAACCAAATGAGAAACAAGTTTCAAGTCAGTTTGTTTCAATTGAACACCTTCAAAAGGGCTAACTGCTCAGATTAAAAAAGAAGAAGGTTTAGACAAAAACGGAAACCCCCAGAGTTATGTCCCTTGCTAATGCCATACACAGTCTTCTGATGCTGCTTTTCAATTCATTTTAGGAGTTATATTCCAAAATGATTGTTCAATTAAAAGAGAAATATGTTTTAATTAAGTTTGTTTCACTTGCTAACTTTCTAAAGGACTCGATGTACCAGAAGCTAAATACCGCTGGTTCATACTCTATCAGGAATGCAAGTTTTCTCTTCCACACCACTAAAGGTTTGTGAATCCCTGCAATAGGGGTATATAAAGATGTGGGTGAACCGAATTTACAAATAGATAGTAACTATGATGCCACATTCCCCAGGATGACATGACATGACTGCCCCTATTTGTCACTCAAACTTTATTGAGAATGATCTGGGACATGGTGAAAGGTGGCTGACCTGGCACAACTACATCATCACACAAACCCAGTGTAAACAACAGCTGCCAGGGATTAACAAATAAAGGTATAACAACAACAAAAAGTAGCCAATACCGGAAGAAATCCCACCCCTGCAACTAAAATGGCGCGCGGACTCGAAATCTTTCTTTCTTTATTTGGTGTTTTACGTCGTTTTCAACCACGAAGGTTATATCGCGACGGGGGAAGGGGGAAGAGCCACTTGTCAATTGTTTCTTGTTCACAAAAGCACAAATCAAAAATTTGCTCCAGGGGCTTGCAGCGTAGTACAATATATTACCTTACTGGGAGAATGCAAGTTTCCAGTACAAAGGACTTAACATTTCTTACATACTGCTTGACTAAAATCTGTACAAAAATTGACTATATTCTTTACAAGAAACACTTAACAAGGGTAAAAGGAGAAACAGAATCCGTTAGTCGCCTCTTACGACATGCTGGGGAGCATCGGGTAAATTCTTTCTCGTCCCAACCAATATGGGACCCCCCCTAACCCGCGGGGGGTGCTGACTCGAAATGGCAGGATCCGTAAAAACAAAAAAAGTGCTCGGAAATCTTCAGCCCATTCCAGAACAAGCAGAAAACCACTTGCTTGGCTGTTTCCGACAGCATTCTTGTGATCCTCGGCTTGTTCTCGGCAAACTTTGTACAAGCTACATTCAGTCCAAATAAGACTACACCAAATGACAATAAACTATCGCCGATCTTTCGCGATGGAAACTGTCACGCGGGTGCATGTACCACATACAAATACCTCCCACAAATTTCTGAACGGATTTACACGGATCTCAAAAATGACCCTGGGGCTCATCAAAGACTGAAACCGCTGCTTCAGGGGCGTTTATTTTTCTCAGACATACTGCTCACACTCTTTTCACACCAGACATTGTAAATACCGTAATGTTGCAGCTCTGGCATGAAAAGGTGTGTCTGATTAAAACGTTTAGGTTTTATCTTCTAAAGGCCGTGACTCAAGAACTGACTTGTTGGTTACAGGTAACGTAAGCAGACCTGGGAACCCTTATTTTGCACTAGAAGTATTCTCAAACAAACTGGTGTATTTCCAGAAAAGTTACCGTAATCCACACCACATTGAACATTCATGATTAAAACATGCTTCACACGCGTCCGTCAAAACGTTAATTAAGTTTACAAATACATTTAACACATATATGCTTCTTTCAATGTTTTCTGACAAAAACAGTAATCATGTGTCAAAATGCTGGATCCGCTTCGGGATGCGCTTGTGAAGAAAAGTAGTCTTGGAGGAACTTTTCTCGTCGTTTTTTTTCTCCACTGAAAGTACCGATCGTATGCGTACAAAATACGGCAAAATTGTATGGGTTCCCAGGTCTGCGTAAACTCAAGAACCGAGGAGTGTATTTGATGCATCTGAAAAATCGCTGACAGTTTTTTGTCATCGCTTCGCCTACTAGCATAGCAAAAATAATGTAATAAGATTTGCTATAAATTAGTGTTAAACTTGAAGTTAAAGCATCACACAATATACTTCCTTGTACAAAGTTGTACTTGTAGCCTAGTGAGATCTGCCTCAACACACCATTTGCAACACACACTGACACAGATATCGCATATCAAAGGGTACAAGCCTCAAACACAAAAGAAAACATTCGTATTCTAACAAACCAAATCTTGAAGCGTTCGCTTCTACCAGGCTGAACTGAAAAGGACCAGCTAACTTGAATTCCGGAAGTGAGTTTCCTTAGCTTCCACTTCCAGTGAACTGGACGTGTAAATAATGACATAATAAAGTCATGTGCACACCAACTACTCAAAAATATTGTTCTCGTCAGTTAAACAAGAGTCCTAATACCACCATCACTAGTACCTGTTATCCACATTCACAACCTACCGATCTGGGCTTTAATTGTAAACCTTTTGAGCTGATGCAAATTCCACAGCGGTAGACTTTTCACACAAGGAGGAGCGAAACAGGAAGTGGTGACGAAGGCAAGGGCAGATTACTCTCGAGGCAACCGTGCCAAAGGCTGTGATTACAACGGACGAGTTTCAGTGGTCGACTCCAGTCTAGTCTGGTTAAGTCTACTGCGCATGTCACTTGGTCGCTTCGCTGAAGCGTGGTCTGGTCGAACCATACTTCACAAAATGGCCGTCGTCACATGAATTTGTGTGCGTGAATAATTTAAATAGTAACATCAACGAGGTGATTCTTACTAACATGCATTCTGACTAACATGTCACTAAAAGCCGAAAACTAGTTTCCAATGCGGCAATATCAGTCACAACCGACTCGCATTAGGCTGCAAGGCGGTCGGTGCTACCGTGTCGTTAATTAAACCGGCTTAGGGGAAGGGCTCCTTTTTACATTTAGTCAAGTTTTGACTATATGTTTTAACATAGAGGGGGAATCGAGACGAGGGTGTGGTGTATGTGTGTGTGTCAGTGTGTGTGTGTGTGCGTTATGGCCGCACTGAATCATTTTTCGTGCTGTTCCCATTCCACGAACCTGGGAGGGACCTAAGCTTGGCGGGTCCATGGTTCGGAACTTTGGGGACAAAGTTCATTCAAACGGGGGTGTTACACGACACTTGAGATTGCCACAAGTTCTCAAACGTCGTATAGTTGTGTTCTTTTATTCTACGTCGCCCGTCTTCGCAGCAGCAGAAAACAACTCGTCAAATTGAATTCGAGGATTTATTTAGCATTCCATACATACAACTGCACATCGTAGCAGAACTCATAGTAGAAGCTTTTCTACATACAAATCGCGCTGGCCTATATAGCAAATACTCAATCTCGAGAATATTCCAGACCGAACATGATACAACTACATTATACCAGCCGTCTATGGACTAGAACAGTGACGTTCTCTGTGACGTACATCAAAAGCGCCCGACGCACTTAATCCGAGCGAACGCCACGAACCCACTACTCAAAACAACGTGGTAAACAACTTGTTTTGACAGGACTAGAAAGTTCACCTGCATTCTCGTCCAAACATAAATATTGTGTTTACAAAACATAATATCGGTACTTTCCCACAGTACAAACAAGTCAACCACATGCAACACACAAAACCGAACCAAAGCTCAGCAACGACAGCGTTTCCTAACAGGGGGCGAGTGTGACAGGGAGACTACCGTCGCCCTTTACAGCAGACTCATTAAAATCGATTTTTTGCAAACAGATTTAAAATTGATTGCATCGTATTCTTCATCAAATTTTGAATCTTAAAATATATACATATAATAATAATAATGCAAACTTTTATAGCGCTATTCTAGAAAAATGTCTACTCTTAGCGCTTTACAATACATACATCGACCAAGCATACTATACACGCACAGGCAAAGAAACCGACCAAACATAACCAACAAACTATACATGCACAGGCAAAGAAAGCGACCAAACATACAATACACGCACAGGCAAGATAACGACCCAAACATAAACAAACGATACTATGACCAAACATAACCAACATACTATACGCGCGCAGGCAAAGAGAACAATCAGCACATGTAATAATTACTGACAACTAATAATGCAGGCATACAATGACAGTCCAATACACAGCCTAAGCACAAGAACCACAGTAGGCTTCTATATAAAAACGTGTCAACGGTACTATTTACACACACACAAACAGTGCTGACACAAAGCGCAGAAAATATATATACACGTTATTTTAGGCGCTAGGTAGGGGGTGAGGTGGGGCGGGATGGGGTGGGTGGGGAGATGCTGGGGGGGAAATCACTTGCGCTGAAAGAGGTGTGTTTTGAGATTTGTCTTGAATGTAGTGAGAGAATCTGTGTGTCTGAGAGGCAGTGGTAATCTATTCCAGGTCACAGGGGCTTGATAGGCGAAGGACCTCTCGCCACATGTTTTTGTTTGCACTGTGGGGCGTCGGAAGAGTCGAGTGTCGGCGGCGGAGCGAAGCTGACGAGAGGGGGTGTAGAGATTGAGGAGTTCTGACAAGTATTCTGGGGCAGAACCAGAAACGACTGCAAAAGAAAGAGAGGAGAGTTTGTATTCGATCCTTTTAGTGATTGGCAGCCAGTGTAGAGAGTGAAGAAGGGGTGTGGCGTGTTCATACTTGGAAGATTTGAAGACCAGGCGGGCAGCGTTATTTTGGATCCTTTGAAGTCTATCTAAAAGGTACTTAGGGAGACCGGCCAGAAGAGAATTGCAATAATCTATCTTTGAGAGGACTAAAGAACACACTAACGTTTTGGTTGCATCAGCGGTGAGGTAGTGACGGACTGAACTAATCTTGCGCAGCTCTAGATAGGCGGACTTGCAGATGTTAGAGATGTGTTTTTGGAAAGAGAGAGTTGGATCGAGAGTGACGCCAAGGCTGCGGACAGACGGAGAGAAAGAGATAGGTAGTTCGTTGACAGTGAGAGAGGCAGGAAGAGAAGGGTGATTGAGAAATTTCTTGGGACAGGCCAGCATAACTTCGGTTTTGTCACTATTTAACTGGAGTTTGTTTAAAGACATCCAATCACTGAGGTCCGCAATGCAATCCTGTGTCCGAGATACCAGATCGTCAACTTCAGCAAGGGGGGCAGACTGATGAAGCTGTGTATCATCAGCGAAACTCTCGTGCGACAACGCATGGCGACTGATAACATCGGACACAGGGGAGGCATATAGAACGAAAAGTATGGGGCCAAGCACGGACCCTTGCGGGACACCGTATTGGAGAGCTGAAGGTTGAGATTTGATGCCGTTGACACAAACGGTCTGCGTCCGGTTGGTAAGGTACGAACGAACCCAGGACAGGGCCAGATCATGAACACCAAAGGAGTGCTGGAGCCTGTGGAGCAGAATTTCGTGGTCTATCGTATCGAATGCGCTAGACAAGTCCAGTAGTGTTAGAATGGAGACCTGATTTTCGTCAAAGCTAAGAAGGATGTCGTTTACAATCTTCAGAAGTGCTGTCTCAGTACTATGGTTTTTCCTGTATGCAGACTGATGGGTGTTGAGAAGGTGGTTTTGCTCTAGGACGGTGAGTGAGAAGTTGTGAAAGGACAATTTTTTCAGTGATTTTTGAAAGGAATGACAAGTTCGAAACGGGCCAAAAGTTTTTCAAGGAATTCTTGTCAAGTGAAGGTTTTTTGATGAGGGGCCTAACTATTGCAGGTTTTAATTCATCATATGTCATGTTTACTCTTAAAATGTGATCACTGACAATTAACGAAAATAGGTTAATTAGTACTTCGATTATTATTTAAGAAATCGATCCAAAAATGATTTCATCTTATTCCTTATCATTTCCTGATTCCAAAAACATTTAAATATAATATGTTGTATTCGAAACAAGCTCAGAAAGTTAAAAAGAATACAGAAAAGTGCGCCTCTCGGCTTACCGCAGTACGCTATTCTTGCATGTCAGTTTCACTTCGTGTTGCACGGGAAAATTGAGCGACTTCCTTGCCTCGTGGATTGACGAAGCTGTTTTGTCTTGGTGACACAAATGCAGTGCGTTCAGTTTTATTCTGTGGGTTCGACAGATTGACTAAATGTTGTAATTTCGCCTTATGCGACTTGTTTCATGCTGATAACTAGCTTGTTTTCTTGCGAAGAAGTTTCATTTTGTGTTTGGTAGTCCTTCTCTCTTAGGTTAACCGTTAGGCCTAATTAGAGTGAAATAGCTTTGATAGACATTCAGCAAAAATTAAATACGGAAAAAAATCACAAATGGTCCATATTAGGAGCCTAGGCGCCCAATATTAACAGCTATTGTGTTTTCAGCGTAGCAATAGGGCCCGATACTGATTTAGACGAGACAAGTATAATGCCGACGAGTCGAAGACGAGTCGCATTATACTTGTTCGAGTCTAAATATCGGACCCTATTGCTACGATGAAAACACAATAGCGTTTATATAGCTATTCTGACATTAAATTCTGTGTTAAAATCATGTTTTTGTCAGCAACAAGCACGGTACACACGAGAATGGTCCATGTCGTTGATTGCAGATGACGGTTCCCTTTCCGCATGAAGCCACGGAAATAACCGAACATTGAAAAACCCACGGACATGTATTACGGAGAAAACTCGAGATAACCGGATGTTTAGCATTACGTCAATACTGCTAGGAATCATATGACGTCATGACGTATCATGCTTGCCTACGTATATTGTATGTTCGAAAGTCTTAGTCGGCTAAGGACCGTTTTGGTTACTTTTTGGCGTCACGCTAGCAAACACATTTTTACACCCCCGGTATTCACGACTTTCCGACCTTGACATTGTAGCTAGGGTCATGTGGGCGTTGGCATCATTGTCCAATCAGAAATAGTCAATGATCATCTCCTCAGTGTGTTCCGGTCCGGAACGCAAAACAGTTTGTGCGGAAAAAGAGAACGTGGTTTGACAACTAAAGGGCATTTTGACCGGCTCGCACTACAGCATCGTTCAAATGTGGGAGAATGACACATCTGACAAATAGCCAGTGGTTACCAACATGAGAAACTGGGGATAGGAATCGTAATCCGTATGTAAGTTTGAAGCGGCCCTGACGCTGTTTGTACGTCAATCCGAAGAGAAGCTATCGTACTAGGCCCTAGGTGACATTTCGTCAAGTTCCACTCCCAGTTTGCCGACTCTATGGCCCTCCCCCCGCCAAACTGCTGCACCCGGTGGCAGGGAAAGCAGTTCGACTTAAGGTGACTGCAGGGCAAGTTCAATTTTGCAAGCTAAAAATAAATGTTCTACTACCTTGTCAGTCTAGATCTGGAACTCATGAAACAGCACTATAATAGTGACTATTCAAATCCCCATAAAGTGAGCTGGTGTTTTTCTAGATCTAAGCATCGACCGAATTCAATAGAAATGTTCCTTGCATGGCATAATTATTTACCTAAATCTGTTATTAAGTTTGTTGAAAATCAAAGTATTCGTTTTTTTGTTTGTTCGCGTGTCTGGTTTTTGCTTAGTCGATTAGCTTACACGATGTGTGGCTTTTTATTTTGTAAGGGTGGTTTAGCATGTATAAAATGAGACCTAGACCACATACGCCATGAAAGTAGAGTTCCCCGTTCAATACCAAGATTGCCAGTATTGATATTCAGACAACTTTTGGATAAATGTGTGGGGCTGTGGTGTTGCAGTGGTAGATTGTTTGCACGGGTATGTAGGTAGGTACGTGTACATCCGTGTGCTTTTGTGCAGGCATTTGTGAAGCAGGAACATGCAACATTTTTGACAAACATCAGGGTTGTGTGTGTGTGTGTGTGTGTGTGTGTGTGATAAAACCAACTAAGCTTACATCCAGCACAAAAAGCTTCAGCTCTACTTCACCAGTCAAAGACAAACGCATTGTTTTATTCAGCTTTTGACACATATATTCACTCGATCAGAATCGAACCCTCTTCGTGAATATTTTATTTCAGAAAAAAATAACATATTGATTCTACACAACAAATGGTATTGCTATATGCTATGAGTATGAACGATGAAGACTAGCAACCGAGACAGATGAGGCATCAAGTTTCTTAGCCTTTTAGCCTCTAATGTTGCATACATGTCATTTGTTTTTAATTTTTATCTCCTGATAACTGACCAGAAAGTACAAACATCGATTCTGCAACTACCTCGTAAACTTTTCGATCGCTAATACACCAGAACTATGCAACACTCACAGGCTTGATTACCTGTTGCATTGAAACGACAGAAGGAATTAAAAGACTATGTAACTGAGAGGAACCGATGTATTCAAGTTCAGAACGAAGCAGTTTCTGCCTCGGAGCCTGTATCTCATGCTATGGAGCCACTAGAAGAGAAATGTCTGGCGTAGTTTGACACAACAGACAGAGAAGTATTGCTGGTTTGTATTTGATCTTACAAACCATTCTTTTTAACTTGTATAAATAGTTTATCGCTTCAGTAAACACTCATCTATTTTGAAGATTACGTAATTTTCAACAACAAAAATTTTTAAAAAAATCGCAATTCAATATTTCACGCAAATTTTACTGATCCGCAAACAATTTTGCATGACCAAGTGTTATGTTAGGGAGAGAGTACGAGTGTGTAGTTAGACATATTTTGAGTGGAGTAGCAAAAATGTTTTAGCCATGTACTAATTATGTTATTGAACTGCTTAGCGGAGATTTCCAGATCAATCATACGGCGGTGAAAGACTGGTCTCTAGTACGGTCTATACTTACAAAATATAAAAATAAACAAACAAACCAACACAAAAAAGGTTTGTGTTGCACGTAGGATTTAAGTATTTAATTGAATAGAAAAGGCAACATCGGAATAAAAACAAATCTCGTGGTTCTCTTGTCAAGGAGTATACACAGAATATGAAAGAAGATTGTGGAGTAGGCTGCTTTCTATTCTACTGCTCTAAATTAGCAAGAGGCAAGCTTTACAATGCTATTCACACTAGGATGCAAAGCACAATAGTTACAAGACAAAACACACTTCTTGGCGCTACAAGAAATGTTAATATTTGTAAGCACACAATTGGACACATTTTTGTAAATATTTTTTATTGCCTCCCTTGAATAAAACTTATTAAAAAAAATATTCTGAGAAAAAAAGTTATACTTAAAATAGGTAGTCAAAAGCCTCTTTCCCGAGTTGTCCCAAAGCCGGTGTTATCCCGTTTTGCTAATGGTTCACAAATGATTTCTGGTGTAATTACGTACCGCATGTAATAAAAAACTGAATGAAACAAAAGTTTGAAGTCTTATCTTGGTTTCTGTGGTGATGGTTGTTTGTATTTGTTGAGCTAGAACAGATAACAACTCTCAAACCGAGGGCCCCGTGACCACCGGATGCCATTACGTCACGCTCTGTGGCATGTCAGGCCTGACAGTATGCTCACACAATCTCAGAGTGCTTCGCGTTGTTTCATCGGTTGACCTAGAAATGATAACCAATTAAAAGCTTTGTTTCTCAGCTTCATTTACATGTAACAGTAAACGGGATCGGACGTTGGCGAGAAAACGTGCAAAGCAAATGAAATATATGATATACATTTTTGGAAGTTTTGCGATTTACAATCGATTTCAAAAGGATATTATCAGAAAGAAGAAGTATTCGACTAATTAATGCGGTATTTTTCTTGCCTAAACGTTATTTGTACGCCGAGCACTTTACGGGAGAAAAACGTAAACAAAGCCGTCTGTGCAACCCAGTCACCCTGAGCCGTGATGGCCGAAGCTTGTTCACGGCCCTGTCGAGCGACTGAAGACATCGCTGATTCTCGGCCTCGTCCATGCGAATCATGGAATCTCAAAGCTCTTCTTGGTGAGTACAGTTCTTAAGAATCCTGATTCATATTGTTTTTATCAGTTATAAATAAAATCTGTGCGGATACATGCGAGTAATGCCGATCGCATGTGCAGAGATCGGTCGTCCATTGATGGTGTTCATGTGTGTAAAATGGTAGCTGTGGTTCTCAACAGATTTAATTAAATGTACGTTTCAAAGGAAGGATTGTTGAATGGGCAACTTTGACTGGGCTTTTATATTCATGGTTTCTGAAGGTTTTGTGGTTGTAGCATCTAAATATATATAAGTGGAAAATCATGGAAAAAGCGAGGTCACGTGACCCGTGGCAAAATCAGCGGTTTTGTGTCGTCTGCTCGATGTCGTTTCAAGGTGTGCTTTGCATGCTGCAACGTTCTCCGGTATTTCGGGTTACAGTTGAGAATTGCCTTTGGCTTCCTTATAAAGAAACGATACCATTACATCAGTTATAACTAACAAGAGGCGAAGCCTTCAAGGCTCCCGTAAGAAATCGACAAACAGTAACACAAACTCAATCACTACACACGCACACACACAGTAAGCGAAGACACAGTGCAAGAGTGGGAGACGCTAGATCTAGATCTGTCTGTCTGTAGCCTACTCTGCCGTGTGCTGAAACCGAGTAAGTCCACTCATAGATGTGCAAGGGATATCTATGGTCCACTGACGCTACTTCCGAGAAAAACGACTTTTACTGTTTGATAAAATGTATCAAAAGTGATGATTATCTAGATCAAACCACCGAGATAATAAGATAAATAGCATTAATTTACGTTTAAAACCCGATTTTCATAATAATCTGATGGATGGTTTTGGTTTTGTTGGGCAAATTGTGGACTTACTTGGTTTTACCACCTTACCCCCCAATATCAGATCTAACAAAAAATGCGCAGATCTAAGCAAGCGGACTTACTTGGTTTTACCAGAATATTTGGAAGAAGAAGTGTTGTCAAGAGAAATGACAAAACAGTGAAAATAACACTACGAATTTGCACAAGATGGAAAGAGAGAGAGAGAGAGAGAGAGAGGGGGGGGTGGGGGTGGGGGTGGGAGAGACTCGACAGGGAGTGAGAGAGAGAGGAGAGAATGAGAGAGAGGAGACACAGCAGGGGCGGGGGGGGGGGGGGGGGTGGAGGGAGTGGGATGGAGGGAGTGAGAGAAATAAAGGGAGGGAGGGAGATAGAGAGATGGAAAGAGGGGTGGAGAGAGGGAGAAAGAGAGGGAGGGTGAGGGAGGGGGGGAGAGCTATGGAGGGAGAGATAAATGGGGAGGAAGAGGGAGGGATGGAAAGAAATAGTGGGATGGAGGGAGAGAGAGAGGAGGGAGGGAGTGAGAGAAGGGGAGGGAGGGAGATAGTGAGGGAGGAAGAAGAGGGGGGAGAGGAAGTGTGGGAGGGATGGAGGTAGGGAGAGAGAGAGGGGAGGGAGGGAGGGAGGGAAAGAGATAGTGGGATGGAGAGAGAGAGAGAGAGGAGGGAGGGAGTAAGAGAGGGGGAGGGAGATTGTTTGTTTGTTTGTTCATGGGCTGAAACTCCCACGGCTTTTACGTGTATGACCGTTTTTACCCCGCCATTTAGGCAGCCATACGCCGCTTTCGGAGGAAGCATGCTGGGTATTTTCGTGTTTCTATAACCCACCGAACTCTAACATGGATTACAGGATCTTTTTCGTGTGCACTTGGTCTTGTGCTTGCGTGTACACACAGGGGTGTTCGGACATCGAGGAGAGTCTGCACACAAAGTTGACTGAGAAATAAATCTCTCGCCGAACGTGGGGACGAACTCACGTTGACGGCGGCCAACTGGATACAAATCCAGCGCGCTACGGACTGAGCTACATCCCCGCCCGGGAGGGAGATAAGGGGGGAGGAAGAGAGTAGGAGGGAGAGAGAGGGGGAGGGAGGGAGAGAAAGAGAGTGGGATGGAGGGACAGAGGGGAGGGAGAGAGAGGGAAGGAGAGAGGTAGAGAAAAGTCGATTGTTGGCGGTAGGGAGAGAGGGATGAGGGAAGAGAGCCACTCAAACCTCAAGATTGAGAGTGTTGCTGCAGGTCTGGATGACCTCCGACTTGTAGCTGTGGTGTGTGCTGTTGCCCTGGTCTTCGTCCGAATCACCGGTCCATACTGGGAGCTTCTCCAAAGTGAAGTCAAGTACACAGAGTTCCACAAGTATATCCAGCTCATGATCCACAGGATGGACAAGCAAGTTGCAGAATATCCAGCCTATTCTTCAGCTTTTTACTGTTTTCTTTTCATATTAACAAACTTACATTTTTCTCTGACACTTCAAGGGTTAATTTTTTACGAATGAATTCAAAAATATCTGCGTATACCAGAGTAATTTGCAACTCTAGCTGAACTTTATATTCAAGAACAAAGAAATGTAAGGAAAGAATTCTGTGATAGCACGAGCAATATATATTGTATTAATTGCTGAATTTTTGTAAGTATTTTATTGATGCATTATTTCAGTTGGACGGCAGATTCCAGCACTCTCCTGGACCCTCACTTTCTGGGCATCTTTGATGGGGAATTCGAACTGCAAGGAGACAAAGCAGCCCTGAAGGACAGTATCTACAACTTTGCCAGTCAGCACATCGAAGCAGTCCAGTGTACTCTACGGCAGCTGATGCCAGACATGTGCAGTGTATTGCGCAGGCAGTTGAATGACTTTCTGGAAGATGGTGTGTATAGTGGACAACCAGTTCCCTTCCCAGATGTCCTCAACCACTGCCCACTGACAAATCTGCTCGGTGAAAACATTTTCGGTGACCTGGGCTATGACATTAACAAGCGGCGCAATGCATCTGTCCACCAGAGGTCGTCAACAAATATGCTGAGCCACAACAGGACAACACTGTGGTTGAAGAAGAAACTGGAGACCCAGTCAATTAGCCATCTTCTTGCCTTCGCTCGAAGGAAAGGGAAGTCTTTGCGACACCACAACCGCCAACAAGAGAAAGCGGTGTTGCTGCGACTGAGGTAGAGGCTCCTGGAAAACAAGGCAAAAAAGGCGGCAAAGGAGGCCAGACAGGCAGCAACCAAAACCGAGCTAATAAGAAAGCTGACGGCTGTTGGTGGCCCCTGTGTCATTGCAGAAGATGTTGATGCTCTGGTGATATGACTGAGAAGAGAAAAGAAATCAACCCTCTTGAACGCATTGAAGGACCAAATTCGATACCAGAAAACAGTATTGAATCAGAAGGGCTGCCTTCGACTCACTGGTAGCATTGAGGACCTGACAGCCAGCCTCAAGGCTCATCTGGGCGGCACTAATCTTCCAGCTCCAGATGAAAATTTTAAAAATTTTAAAAAAGCCTTAAAAAATGAAAATGTTCAAACCTGTTTTATTTCTTTGTCTGTGTACATGTGTTTACAGATCTGTCGATGCTGATCATTTTGATGTAAAGTTCATGTTGGTCGGACAGTTAGAAGCTGAAATATATCCTTTTAAAGATTAGAAGTGTTTGAACGGTAAAATTGAACGATTTTCCCAAGTTTGAGTTCTTCAATTCAATTATTTCTTACCCGTAAATTTTGGAGAAAAAAATTGAGCTAAAAGTCTTAGATATGGAGAGGTAATCTGTTCAAAATTAGCTTCATATTTCTTGTTTTGGTTTCACAGTGAGGCTCCAAAGTTGACGATTTCTTATTCTTGAAAAAAGTGAGTTTAAAAGGCCTAAAATTGCACTTTTCAAATGTACATAACTACTAAACTAATTCACCTACAGAATGCAAATTTACATCACTGTGCTCAGAATAAAAAGATCTACAAGACCATGGAAGTTATAACCTTTAACTCTGGAGTTTGAAAAATCACTTTTGAGTACCTACTTAAAAGCAAAGCTATCAAGAAATAGGTAGACAACCCGTGTAGATACCTTTATTCTTAAGACATTTTATTTTTGGAGGATGTCACTATGCAATTTTACAGATTAAAAAAAAAAAAGCTTTAGATGATCTCCCTTGAACAAACATTTCTTGTTGGCTCACGAAGTGTAGCCTATGCGATCGTAACTTTGTCTGTCTGTGCGTTTGTGCGTTTGTGCGTGTGTGTGTGCGTGTGTGTGTGTGTTTGTGCGTGTGTATGTCTGTGGTAGAAACTTTAACATTTCCGAGTCTATGTGTGAGTGGTTATCCAAGACTATGGATAAAGCTCGCATAAGATTACGTCACGGTCAAAAGTGCTTGACGTCAATTAATGCATCATGACGGCATGCCTCCCTGTAGTCTTTCTCTCTCGCGTGGTGTGTGTGGTCTCGGTCATTGTTATTTTGAGCGGGCCGAGACTATTTGGCAGTCGTGTCCCTCCCTGTAAGTAGGCTACATGCAGACAAACACTGTACATAAAGAAGACGTGGAACTTGCGAAGAAAATGCGAAAAAGTGTTTGTGGGTTATCGTCCCTAGTCACATGCTGACGGCGAAAACAAAATGGCGGATCGCGTAGGTACCGATCGCGTGCGAGGTGGTGGTAAATTGTGCTCGGCTTTTTGTTGCAAGAACGCCCGTTACAAACAGAGCTGCTTCGGGAAAACTTTCCACAAGTTCCCTAAAGAAGAAAAAAGGTGGGTTGTGCAGTGATTATTTCATCAGGTTTACCTTCTTCAGAATGAGAATGCAATGGCTCGAGTCAACTCACTCACTGACTCAGATAAGCCAACTGTCTCTGGGCATTTTTGTCTGCTATGATACTACAGTATTTATAGAACTAATATGCAAATGAAATATTACAAACATAGCATGGATCGGTTCATCCTGAGATTTCTGTACTAGCTGTACTATGTACGCGTGTGTCTGCGTGTGTACCTGTGTGTGCATGTGTACACTGTACTTACGACTGTGAGTGTGAGTCAGCAGTCAGTACAAAACAACAGTTTACACTTGATGACAAACTACCCGTGGGCATATTTGCCGAAATCTTTATCAAACCGTGCTTACGGGAAAATTACAGTACAAAGGTACATCACTCATCCGTTTTGCGTTCAGGCAGAGCGTTAGATTTAGACTGAAGATCTGATTTATTTTTTGTCTTTCCTTTTTGCTTAGTTTAACAATAACATTGTTGTTTTTATTGTCAAACTAGGTGCAGAATATGGATGCAATTCACAAGGCGAGAGGACTTTGAAAAGCTGCAGCCAGCTGATGTTCAAGGTCTCAAGCTTTGTACTGATCACTTTGAGGCCAACCAGTAAAACAATCCTGCAGAGAGGATCACTTGTGTGGAATGCTGTCCCGACATTGTTTGCAGTGCCCAATCCACCACCGAAGGTTATTTATTTATTGGTTTTAGGTTTTTGCAAACCAATGAAGCACACTATTAAATGCAGGTTGAGTAATGACAAGTTTGAGGCTGATGTAAGAATTGAAAAAAAAACAGCATTGTTCCCATCAAATAATGCCTGTTTGCATTTAGCGCAAAAAAATGATAAGGCCAACCAAAAAAAGTTACTTATTTTGGATCGACGTCTTGATTATGATGATATGATGAACTTATTTTGCCAAAAAACAGCCCCAAATGGCAAAAAAAGTATAGGGTCGGCGTCAACAACAAAAAAGTTGTATGTTTCTGGTCACCTGACCCTACCTATGTTTTCCCGACGACCCTAGACTTTTATTTTGCATTTTCAAAAATAAAAGGGGTATTCAAAAATCAATTGTTTTCCTGTTTTTCAACAAAATAAGTTAAAAAGATGGTTTAAAAAAAAAAGTTTAGAAAAAAAATCTCCACCTTTAGTCATGTTAGGCCACAAAAAAAGTCTGTTTAAGGTAACATAGGCCCTCCAAAAATAGCATCGGTAGGTCGGCTTTTTATTTTTGTATTTTAGCCATCTGAATATTTTAATTTCATTTTTTAATGCCCCAAAAAAGTCTAGGGCCGGTGGGAAAAAAATAGGGTCGGTCCGGATACTGTAAACAGATTATTTTTTGTTTTGCCTTACGAGAAACATACACTTTTTTGTGTGGCCTAAGACCAATGCCATGAAATTGGGAGAATTGTTTCATTGTGACTGGGTGTTGGTTGTGAGTTTGTCAGTTAAAGAGCTGTGCATTTGCAGGTTGCTAGTGGGAGGAAGCCACCATCGCAAAGGGTAGCTACAAATGAAGCCAGCACCGACCTGTCGCCTGATGCACAAATTGTTCAACCAGGTAAGAGATTTTTAACCATGAAGAACACCCTGACATCAAAAAATTTTTAAACCCATCCATTACATAGTTGATAATTGCTGTATAGGGTGACGGGCGCTGTGGCGGGGTGGTAAGACGTCGGTCTATTAACTCGGAAGGTCGAGGGTTCGAATCCCGGTCGCGGCCGCCTGGTGGGTTAAGTGTGGAGATGTTTCCGATCTCCCAGGTCAACTTATGTGAAGACCTGCTAGTGACTTATCCCCCTTCATGTGTACACGCAAGCACAAGACCAAGTACGCACGAAAAAGATCCTGTAATCTATGTCAGAGTTCGGTGGGTTTTAGAAACACAAAAATACCCCGCACGCTTCCTCCGAAAGCGGCGTATGGCTGCCTAAATGGCGGGGTAAAAACGATCATACACGTAAAATTCCACTTGTGCAAAAAAAATGAGTGCACGTGGGAGTTTCAGCCCACGAGCGCAGAAGAAGAAGAAGAAGAAGAAGAAGCTGTATAGGGCGGATGCATGGATGGATGAAATTGTACCTGTAGTTCCAACACGTAAAGATGGGAAACATATCCTGTTAGAGGCATGGTGTAACAAGAAACAATTAAGTGGCTCTATTCCCATCTCCCCCCCCCCCCCCCCCCCCCCCCCCCTTTCCCCGTCGCGATATAAGCTTCGTGGTTGAAAACGACGTTAAACACCAAATAAAGAAAGAAAGAAAGAGGCATGGTGTGTGAGGAGTTTACCTGGTACTGTTGTCCTAATCAATCAATCAATCAATCAATCAATATGAAGCTTATATAGCGCGTATTCCGTGGGTACAGTTCTAATGGCCTCACCCATTCAGTACCAAACAAGGTCAATTCCATCATTGTTCCACATCGTATCCATAGTTGCTAATACACTTCATTTCTGGCCTGCCTTCCTACGCTATTGTTTATTTTCATTTTGTGATTTAATTACACGTGTTTTAATTTCTTCCAGGTTGTAACTTGTTATGGTTATGTTATTTTATGTGTGTTTTCTTTTTTAGATGACATTCAGGCGATCCTGGAGGACATAGGATGTAAAGCATCAAAGTCGTCATCTTCCCATCCCCTCGTGAAGCGGAACTTTGGCAGAAGGTCAACAAACTGAGGAGCAAGGTTTTCCGATTAGAAAAGAAAACGATGGAACCCCGTGTAAAACGAGCGAGTAAATTAGCCAAGCCTCCCAAGAAAGACTTTGTAGTAGAACAGTTGTCTCTTATATTATCAGGCGAGGCGAGCTATTTTGCCATTTATGCCTGTTACATATTTACCGGTTATCTGCTGCTGTGTCCAATCCTGGCAGAGACGGGAACGCATGTTACCAAGGAGCTGAAGGAGAGTCAATGAGATGAGAGAATGTGATTAACAATTGCCAACTCTCTCCGTACAAAGAGGGTCCAAAATTGTATAAAAAAAATAGATGGTAGGCAATTCAAAATTAAAAAAAGGACTCTCGGAGCATGGACTTAATGAGTCAAAAATTAAAGAAGGCTCTATGAGCCGAAGTACATGTTTTGTCTATTGTCTTTTTTTATTTTGAATTCCCTACCATCTATATTTTGATACAATTTTGGACCCTCCCTGGTGTGTTGTTTCTGATGTACCTTTTAGTCTGTTTACAGTAACATAGGCACACAAAAAGAGGGTCGGTAGGTCGGCTTTTCTTAAAAAAAATTTATAACCATCTTTTTAAATTATTTTGCAAAAAAACAGGAACAAAATTGATTTTTTTTTCTTTTTCTTTTTTTCCAAATGCCAAAAAAAAAGTCTAGGGTTGGTCTAGAAAAATAGGGTTGGTCGGGATACCGTAAACAGGCTATTTTGCTTTGTTTTGCCTAAGCAAAGACTAACAAACTTTCTTTAGGGTCTGACATTGTATATACTATACAATTTTTGGGGTATTAACTAAATACATGTGTACAGTTTTCGATTCCTTTTATACTTTTTCACAAATTAGCCCCCCCCCCCCCCCCCCTTTTTTTTTTTTTAGTCTGCCCTGGGGGCGGGAGGTCTCCTAATTTCGGTTTCTAGGGTCACCTTATGCTTCCCCATGAGCTGAGAACTTAATTTAAAATGAGCCTCGATTTTTTTATTTGTATTTTGTAATTGTGCCTTTGTCCAGTCACATGATTTCACTTTGTACTTAAAAACTTGGCGCTGTCATCATTTATTGCTATTTATTGTTCAGTTGTTCAGTATTTATTGCTATTGGGCATCAGTTATTCAGTTGCCCTCTTTCGAATGAGCCATGCATGCATTATGGATGTGTTTAGCGAATTGGGATACCTAAAGCAATGTAAAAGAAACAATGTGAAGCAAACATATAGCACCAAATAAAATAACCGAATCAGAATGGAAACTTCTTCAGTGTGTGTGTGTGTGTGTGTGTGTGTGTGTGTGTGTGTTTGCTGTTTTAAATACCGAAAATGTGAAAATAAAGCAAGTCACAGCATGAGAAAGATCGACTGTACTAGTCATGACAAAGCAGGAGACAGCCTGGTCAGCATGTAGAAAAGGGGAATAACTCGTATTTAGCCATTCTCATTTCTAAGCATGCCCAATGAGGAAGTTATCCTTCTTCCCATTGTAGTTTCTTTGAGTAGGCTACATGCAGACAGACAGATCTAGATCTAGTGTCTCGCTTTCTTGCACAGTTTCACCTAAGCTTACTGTGTGTGTGGGTGTGTATGTGTGACGGAGTGATTGAGTTTGTGTTACTGTTTGTCGATTTCTTACGTGAGCCTTGATGGCTTCGCCTCTTGTTTTTACTATGTGTTAGTTTTAAGGGTATATAGAAGAACAATAAAGAAAAAATGCTGCAAATTGACTTGGACGTATTTACAATTTAATTAAACAAAATGTTTCAAATTATCTGATAATGAAATTCTACATTAAAATTAAAGCAGATCTAGGGACTTGTGCACAACATAAAACATAAGGAACTATGATCTGCATTGCTTGTTATATTATGATGATAATGGCTGGCACCTGTCGACCGACTTGCACGCCATAATTCTATATGTTTTACTATGCGCCCTGCATGTCAATGGTCTTTCTCTGGGTGGCTCGATTCTGAGGAGATAAAGAAAATGCATTTAGTGCAAGCAGTACATAATGACAACACACATACAATTACTTAAAGCAGCTGCTGGTTTCAGAGTATTTAGTTAAAGGCCCACCCCAACTTGTTTGCCTCAATGTCGCAGATTTGGTCAGACTTTCACAATGAGTAAGATAACAAATTTAACAATGTTTTGATTTTAAAAAAAAATAGTATTCATTTTTTTTTTTTTTCGGCCCCATTCACTGGGAATCTTACTCAAGGACAAGGATTTTTCTTAGGAATATTTGTATGTGAAGCTTCCAAGCCCTAGCTTCAGAAACGACCAAGAAACCCTCAATAATGGATTTTGTTGTGCATAGTGATGGCTATCCAACCGAGTGGCGGAGCACTGGTGAATCCTTTCATTCTCCTGATTGCTTGATTCTGAAATGACATTGTGGAGTTGGTAGTTATGTGAGTGTGTAGTGCCTGCTCTTCGTTGTTTAGTCGGGGGAGGGGGGGGGGGATATTGAATCATATGATCATAAAGTAAGACTTCACTGTGATGTGCAGAGATTTAGTCAGGTACTCAACATTGCTATGCTATCACGAAATTAGATGTTCTATCCTCTAGATGGGCTACACAACTACATTAGATGTCATGGTTGGGTTTTCGCAAGTCAGCAACATGTTTTGAAGTTCTCATTGGGTAATCACGGCTGACATCAAACACAGAAAAGGTGGAAAAAACATAAATCAATGAACTCACCTTCCCTGCATTGTGATACTAGCCATATGGGTCTGCCGAAGTAGCTCCTGCACATATTGAATTAAGTATTCATGTTATTGTTAGGATCACACTTTTTTCTGGTACATGTATATCAGACTGGAAAGTTTCTCAAGGCTTGAAGAATTCAAGGGCTTGCCTATCCCCAATAAAAATTAAAAAAATTTAGTATGCAAGTATTTTCAGGGTCTCAAGGTTTTATTATGAAGTCTGTTCCTCTGGGGTCATGGAGAAACAAATTACAAATGAGAACATACTGTTACACAACAAATTCCGACCAATTTAGGACACACCATAACATAACTCACAAACAAACAACAGCAATACAATAATTAGTCTGCAAATACCTAAACGTCGTTCACACTAGGTATACAAAAATAAAAAAGCACATTCAGGCAGGTTTGACAAGTAGACCATTCCAGCTGCTGTTCCAGACCAAAGGCCATGTTTCCCCTTACTCTGTGATTGTAATCATAATTATTGTTTATGAATGACTTCAGTTTTTCTAAGTAAATCTCTCGTTGTAATTACTGGTAAATGCATTATCCCAATTAAGATATCCTCACATCTAACCTGCGTAAACTTCATTTCAAGGGTTTAAATTTTTTTTTAGCTGGCCAAGAAATTATAAGCATTCCTCAATTATGTTCCTGTCAGACTCAATAAGCTAATCTTATAAAAAAAAATTAAACAAGAAGGGCAAAGCCCATACGACTCACATGCTTGACCTTGACCTTTACATGACCTTGACCTTCAAGGTCAAATAACTAAACCTAGCAATGACATCATACACTAAGAACTGCTTTACACATTTTTCCTACCAAAATACATGTGACCTTCCAAGGTCATGCAACACAAAGCTGTTAATTCAAGACAGGAAGTACAATGGTGCTTATTGGCCCTTTCTACCATGAGATATGGTCACTTTTAGTGGTTCACTACCTTATTTTGGTCACATTTCATAAGGGTCAAAGTGACCTTGACCTTGATCATATGTGACCAAATGTGTCTCATGATGAAAGCATAACATGTGCCCCACATAATTTTTAAGTTTGAAACAGTTATCTTCCATAGTTCAGGGTCAAGGTCACTTCAAAATATGTATACAATCCAACTTTGAAGAGCTCCTGTGACCTTGACCTTGAAGCAAGGTAAACCAAACTGGTATCAAAAGATGGGGCTTACTTTGCCCTATATATCATATATAGGTGAGGTATTCAATCTCAAAAACTTCAGAGAAAATGGGAAAAATGTGTTTTTTGGGGCCTTGTCATCATACACCATCTTGCCAAATTTGGTACTGATAGACTGAATAGTGTCCAAGAAATATCCAACGTTAAAGTTTTCCGGACGGCCGGACGGACGGACGACTCGGGTGAGTACATAGACTCACTTTTGCTTCGCATGTGAGTCAAAAAGGTAGCATCTTATATTCTCACGTGAATTATAGCTAATCAGAAAACTAGTATTTAATTTTTTTTTAAACTCAAACTGAAAATACAGGCATGCAACATTATCCTTGCTGTTTTGTGATAACCCTTACCATCAACTATTCTATTTCATTTCCATCTTAACAGGCGTAGCACCTCTCTGGAAGCCAAAAGAACACTTTAAATCCACCCCCCCCCCCCCCCCAGTACTGAGTAAACATGTAAACATTGCTGTGCATATTTAAAAAAAACAACAACAATGCCTGAGTCTCCAGTCACCTGTTTATGTTGTTGTCCTTGTACTTCACTTGTAGCTTAGCTGTTCAAGAAACTGTTTCTCTGATCACATGATCAAAATTCAAATACTTAATAAACCAATTTTGATTCTATTTCTTCAATAATAAGTTGAACGTCTGCATAATTATGTAATTGCCACAATTTACAGAGTTTCTGAATAAATGCTGCAAGAAAAACCAACAGAGTGAACAGTTTGTAAATATACTAACATACCTATATTTACCTTATGACATGTGTGGTACAGTGGCTGCTAAAACGTCCGTTACACCTGTCTGCATATATTAGGTGACAGCCCTGATGGAGACTGAAAAACAAGTTCCTTTGTCAGTACCCTGTGTATGAGTGTGGTCGGGTATGTTCTGGAACAATTAGAGCACTCCCTATGACCATATGTTGCACGGAGGGTAGGGGGGAGGGGGGGGGGCTTTTAGAGGTGTAGTTGTTGGACTGTAGTGTAGAGGCTGATTGGCAGTGCTATGGGGTGAGGGTGGAGCTGGGGCGGAGAATATATCGTATGTAATTGAATACTAATAGTAATAAGCATGATCAGTTAGACTAGAGTTAAAAACTATGTTGATCGCCAGAGACATTACATAATGTGAAATCACAAGCATGTTACTGTACCTTTCGTTTTGCCATTGAGATTGGTAGAAGGCATTGAGTGGTGAACACAAGTTGCATTGATCACTGCATCACCATGTGGTCAATCCCCTTTGATCTGCAGATTGCACCAGCACAAACAAACACTGTGTTATGATCGTAAACAGCCCACATGGCCAATAAATCTAAGAACACAAACACTAGATAGATCTAATCGGAGAGCCTGCAAACCGAGTCATGCTTTTTAAATTCAATGAAAATCTGTCTGTCAATGAAGCAGATAGATCTATCCTTGCGATTGTTTTTGCAAGCAGATAAATGTTAGAACGTCACTTATTCCGTTTTCATTCAACAAATTGATATTTTGCAAGATGCATTTCGTGCCAATGAGCTGAACAAACAATCAAAATCAAGCAAGTGGTACATTCTTGAAGACAAAATTCAGTCACGCAAACAAACTGAAGGGAAAAAATCTAGCTTACTGCTGTACTGATTTCGCCAAATAAATGCATTTGCATGCCGAAGTTATTCCTGCTTTGATTCCAATCATTCTAATTGATCTGAATGCAAAAAATATACGTAAACGAGCTGATCAAAATGAGTAACATTGCACCTGCCTAGACTGTACTGCGAAAGCGAAGGTCGTCTGCGACTGGAGATTTTGAAGTCGAACAGCGTCGTTTCTTCACTCTCAGCGGTTGTCTTCATCGGAAAAGTGAAAAGCCTGACTTGCAATCTAGCGAAAGACACATTCTGTCTTTCCGTTCGGGCGTTGTTTTTGTGTACAATCTCTGAAAATGTTATTTCGAAAAAGGCGGCCGTCATTGTTTTGGGGTTTCCGCCTAGTGGTGTTTTAAACCGGTTTCAGACCGGAACACACTGAGGAGATGAGAACAAAATGGCAGCCCCCATGAAATCCGAAAGGTCACGGAAAAAAGTCGTGAATAGGGGTGTGTATAGGATTCGGTCGATGTGTTTGTTTGTTTGTGTGTGTGTTTGTGTTCGCATATAGATCTCAAGAATGAACGGACCGATCGTCACCAAACTTGGTGAACAGGTTCTATACATTCCTGAGACGGTCCTTACAAAAATTGGGACCAGTCAAACACACGGTTAGGGAGTTATTGGTGGATTAAGATTCTACAAGGACTTATAGAGGGACATATTAATGGTCAAAGGGAAATAACCTTCTCAGTTGGTGGCAGTGAGAATGGTTATTTCCCTTTGACCAACGGGGGTGTTTTTCCTACCTCGGAGGAATTTCTTGTTCTGATATATTTTAACACCACAACAATTAAGTAGATGTGCAACGCCAAGGCACTGCATACCCAGGGGCGTCACACGCTATGAAAAAGTGGTGGGGCTATCAATTTTAATTAGGAAATACGATAGCACAATCTCGTGAAAAAGCAGCAGACACACCAAATCGGAACTTTCTGTCTCTATTGCAAAAGAAGAGCGTTATCGAGTTCTTTCCCTTTGAGGCTCTCTCTCTCTCTCTCTCTCTCTCTCTCTCTCTCTCTCCCTCTCTCTTTTTTGTCTTTTTTTTTTTAGGGGGAAAAAGTGGTGGGGCTCTAGCCCCATGGCCCCACCTGGATAAGACGCCCCTGATACCCCAGCGAAAGACAAACCTCTCTCTCTCACTCAGGCTCTCTCTCTCTCTCTCTCTCTCAAACACACACACACACGAACACACACACACACCCAAGTTACACACGTACACACATACACACTCACTCACACGCACTCACTCACTCTCTCACACACACTTCATACACACAAAACACCCCCCCATAGGCGCACATATAGACAGACCTTACACACCTTTACAAACACACATACACTTACGCACACGCACAAACACACACCCACCCACCCACTCTCTCTCTCTCTCTCTCTTTCTCTCTCTCTTGCTCTCTTATACAAACAGACACACACCCACACAAACACACACACACACACACATATACATACGCACGCATGTACGCACGCACACACCCACAGTACCCCTTACTTGGAGCCATTCGCTACTGAGTAGGTAATATGGAATCACTAGTAGATTGTGACCTCTGCTTCTCGAGTAGCGTATGGCAAAACCTGATTTGTGGTACTCAGTAGGGGATGAAAACACACCAATCAACATGATTTGTGCTACTCAGAAAGACAGTAATCGTTGTTGTTTTATTACTGCAACTTCCAGACGACCAAAGAACAATATAACTACCAGTATTGTTAATAATTCAGAAGAATGCTACTCAGTAACACATAGAAAATTCGTTTCTATGCTACTCAATAACACATAGAAAATAACTGTCTTATGCTTCTCAGTAACACATAGAAAATCCGTTTCCTACGCTACTCAGTAGCAGATAGAAAATAACTGTCTTATGCTTCTCAGTAACACATAGAAAATCCGTTTTCTACGCTACTCAGTAGCAGATAGAAAATAACTTTCTCGTGCTTCTCAGTGGCAGTGGCACACACAATCCCTGATCAATCCCTTTCTTGTGCTAATCAGTAGCACACAGAACATCCGTTACTTGTGCCAGTGAATAGCCTATAGAAAGTTAGTTGTTTTCTGTGTGTGTGTGTGTGATATAGAAATGCCATGACTTGTAGGTCATAGGTAGGCAGTATTCAGAAAACCAAGTATTTGTGCTAGTCCCTGGCCGACAGAAAATCCGTAATTTGTGCTTGTTAGTAGGGTGTGGATTTTCAGGGTAATGTTTTTAGAACAGTTAAGTGATTAAGGGAACATACCTTTGAATCTTCTCTGTATACAAAGCCATTTGTTGATGTTCAATGTTGGCTGCTGCTTGCTTACTCTTCCTTATTTTGGAAGTGGTTGTTACTGGTGGTGAACAGATGAATGGGTTTAGCTGATGGAAGTGGTGTACGAGGATAGATGTTAACAGTGATGCTGTTGCTGTGTTTGAGATGTTGGTGTTCGAAGTTGTTTTGAATGGTAATAATGGTTACTATTTGGTATCTGCTCTTGTGGTTGTTCGTTGGTGATGATGAATGTGTGTTAGCAACGTTTTTCTCTGTTAATGGTGATGGTGTGTTTTTGTTGTGTGTTTTTCTGTGGTTGCTTGGATGGTGTTGCAGTTGGTAGTGGGTTCTTGTTGTGTGTTTAGTACTCATTTAGTGGTGGGTTAATGTCGTATTTGTTGTTGATGCTAGAGGCAAGACACACACTGTAACGGAAACATACACATGCCAACTGCAACACACTCAAAAATCTGCTTTCTTTTTTTTAATTGCATGCTCTTTCCTGAAATTGTATTAACAAATAAATTTAATGAGCAAAATCTCACACACAGCCACCTCAAAGGCAGCATGAATCAGAAACAAGTTCTTTTTCTTACACACAGTACATGCATAGGCACACAGAAACACACATTTTTCTGATGTTAAAAATATTCAGGGTAATGATAATTGTTCGCTACTAATCTGGACCTGATATTTGACTTTGGTCTACCATGCTTGGGTCATGTATTGAGATCCTGAAACCTTGAAAGAGGGTGAAGTTACAAAAGATTTGGCGCCATGATCATTGAATGAATAGTTTCCATTTCTGAACCCAAACTTGACCCTAATGACCTTGACATGTAACAAGCCATGTACAGGCATGGGAATTTAACAAAGTAAAAAAGGCTGAAAATTTGTGAGGAATTATCGTTGATTTTGCATGTTTTGGATAACATGTCTCTAGGAATTGTCCGCGGAAAGGCAAATTTCCGGCGGCCGAAAAAGCGAAAGTGTCTGCTGAAAAAATAAGTGGGGGAGGCAAAAAGGGTTCTAAAAACTGAATTGAATGGCAAACTTGGAGCTCAGGTGACACCAAATTGCACCATTTGGGTTCTTTGGAGGAAACAAATTCCGCGGGGGGGGGGGCTTCTCCCAGTACCCCTCTAGAAAGGCTAGGCGCTACATGCCGTCGACTTTGCAATTCCTCACAAATTTTCAGCCTTTTTTACTTTGTTAAATTCCCATGTTACATGTCAAGGTCATTAGGGTCAAGTTTGGGTTCAGAAATGGAAACTATAAAATACATTATGATAAAAAATAAAATAAATAATGGCACATATTTGATTGCATTACATTGCAAAAACCAGAAATAAGCAGAAATAAACGCAACAGTTTCATGGCAATAACAACTAACATATCTTCATGGTATGAAGCAATAAAATGACAGGAAGAAAATAGAACCATTATGAATTATAATGTCCATAATTTGTTTACCTACTCCTATCCTACGCACAACAATCACAAGACTTTAACTGCAGGCGTCAACCACATGCTCATCTTCCTCTGCACAATACTTTACATCAACACCTTGATTACTCCAGCAGTTCCATATTTCTGTTTTTAGCTCAGCTACTACTTCTGTCAAAAGTATATTTCTGAAAGCTAAGACAATTCACAAAAAGCAACATGTAGGTTTAAAAAAATAACATTTAAAAAATGCACACCCACCATCGTCTTTTACTTCAGTTGTCAGTTCTAACATGATGTTATGACAGTATTAGTGCACTAGGGATAACTTGATTTTATTCAGCTACGCCCATGTAGAATACAGGGCACGGGCGATTGTTTTGATTTCTAACATTTACAAGCGTATTTCTGTTTTTTCCCCACTTTTTAAACTGACAAACCAAGTGTAAAATGAGCAAATCCAAAAATAAAGAGACTGCCAACATTCCCAAATTCAGAATAAAAAAACAAGAAATTAAGTTGTCCGAATGTTTGTTACTTACAAAAAACCAGTAACAAACACAGATATTGTGACCCCACGGTCTGTAAAGTGAACAAATACTAATCAATCATAAAAGGAATGTCTGCGGCTTGGGGAGAAACAAACGTTCCACCAACTTACCTTTTTTGTATAATTCAAGCGAAAACTTTCTTTCTTTCTTTCTTTCTTTATTTGGTGTTTAACGTCGTTTTCAACCATTCAAGGTTATATCGCGACGGGGAAAGGGGGGGGGATGGGATAGGGGAAAGGGGGGAGATGGGATAGAGCCACTTGTTAATTGTTTCTTGTTCACAAAAGCACTAATCAAAAAATTGCTCCAGGGGCTTGCAACGTAGTACAATATATGACCTTACTGGGAGAATGCAAGTTTCCAGTACAAAGGACTTAACATTTCTTACATACTGCTTGACTAAAATCTTTACAAACATTGACTATATTCTATACAAGAAACACTTAACAAGGGTAAAAGGAGAAACAGAACCGTTAGTCGCCTCTTACGACATGCTGGGTAGCATCGGGTAAATTCTTTCTCGTCCCAACCAATATGGGACTCCCCCTAATCCGCGGGGTATTCAAGCGAAAACATGGACAGACAATTTATCATAATGAAGTGAAATTAATGCAGAAATGATCCTTTTCGGGGGGAAAACATTCACTTATGCCAAAGAGTAAAGAAACTGATTATATAAAATTTGAAAGGCAATATCTTAAAATTCATCATATTTCTATGATCTGCTGGAATATGGTTATTCTGAATGAGGCAACACTGCTTACCCAAATTTTAAAGAAAGGATCTTAAATAAAGTGTTTAATTACACTAAAGTAAATGGATCCCAATGACATTCAGGTTTGTTTGTTTGTTTGTTTATTTGTTGCTTAACGTCCAGCCGACTACGCAGAGCCATATCAGGACGAGGAAGGGGGGGATGAAGGGGGCCACTTGTCAAGCGATTCCTGTTTACAAATGCACTAACCCATTACTTGTGTCCCAGCAGGCTTTAGTAAAACTAAATTAATACCTACTGGAAGATTACCAGTTTCCAGTATGTTAAAATAGGCTTAACCTATCTACTGCTGGACTTACATCAGAACACTAACAGATTAAACTATACATGAATCGCGAGACAAGCGGCAAGAGAAGAGATTTTTGGAAAAAATACAGGTGAATGAGCAAGAAGGCAGAAAAAAGAAAAGAATTCATGAAGAAAAAGAGAGCATGACAGGAAAGAGGAACCAAAAATCTACCTAACAGCAAACTAGAAAGCTCCTGCGGTTCCAAAAACAGGAGGGGCCTTTAATTTCATAACCGCAGTGCCCCACTGCGGGAATGACATTCAGGTTCAAGAAAACAAAATAGAGAACATACACAGAAATCAAAGTGACTCTTTTGGAGAAATTGAGCATTTACTCACAGGAAAACATGCTTTGTATACATACTCTTTGCTTTGTATACATACTCTTCACTTGTACAGTTTGAAAAAAGGATGCTTGACGCTTGAGTGTAATAGTTATGGTCTCCCATAATGTCAGAGCTGATTAAAAGCGTTGTCTCTTGTTAATTGTAGCGGACGGAAGTGACTTTGCATTATGGGTATTCAATTTAGTTACGCATTTCTTTTATGGTCTCCCATAAATTAATTTCTGTTCCCCCCTGGTTTGTGTCATAAATTACTACATTTAAAGGTTTGTTCAGGAACTGCCTCCCCTGTCTACTCCACCAGGAATTAACCGCCTTCCACACTCATGCTATGAACAAACGCAAACACATTGGTGATGGTATTGTCGCCGAGTGATTTCACTCAGCGACTGCATTATTGACACGTCAAACTTGTCTGTGGCGTAGCTTGTTGACGTTTTTCTTCCAGTCTGAAAAATGTACAGAGCTGCGATCATATATGTGAGAGTTCAGTAAGTGTTGAGCATGTTTTATTTAAAGTGTTGAGCATGTTTTATTTAACAAAAACGTTTTATGACTTTTCGTTGCGGATTTTGCGATTACAGAGATAAGTTACAAATTGACCATGAGTCGCCGCGGTAATTATCAACATTGATTGGGTCTTTGATAGTGAATGCTTACAATCGTTGTCCGACGTGGAAACCATATCCAAAGCCACGATGGTTCCACACATCAAACTATCAGCCGGATTGGCTTTTACTTTGACAATCCACGTTTTATCTGAAAGGTCAAACCCATTCATCACCGCGAATTATTGCATGGGGAACATGACTTTTATTGCCCGGCTGGTTATGAATGAAAACTCGTGAAAATGATGACAATTCTGTTTGTCATCATTTTCACGAGTTTTCATTCACAAGCACCAGGAAATAAATCTCATGTTCCCCAGGCAATAAATCGAGGTGGTGAATGGGTTTGAGCTTTCAGGTGAAACGTGGATTGTCAAAGTAAAAGCCAATCAGGCTGATTGTTTGATGTGTGGAACCATCGCGGCTTTGGATTTGTGTTTCCGAGGACAACGATTGTAAGCATTCACTCTCAAAGACCCAATCAATGTTGATAATTACCGCGGCGACTCATGGTCAATTTGCAACTTATCTCTGTAATCGCAAAATCCACAACGAAAAGTCATAAACACTTAAAAAGAAAAGAAATATGCTCAACACTTACTGAACTCACACGTATGATCGCAGCTCTGTACATTTTCAGACTGGAAGAAAAGCGTCAACAAGCTACGTTTGACGTCACATACAAGGTTGACGTGTTATCTCGAGCTACTGTGACGATACTTTGTGGCCCGGAGTTGGATTCTAAAAATTCGTCTCCCTGTGGGTTATTGTGCATTTTGTTGCACAACCAAAATGATGACAAAAACGATGTTTGGTGGCTTGTCGTCAGACCAGCATTTTGTTGTTGGTCCTCGGGGAGCATATCGCCTTTTGTCTCATATTTATCAACCGCGGCCTTCGGCCTTGGTCGATAAAGATGAAACAAAAGACGATATGGTCCCCTTGGACCAACAAAAAAGCTGGTCTGTCAACAAGCCACCAAACATCTTATATTGTCATCATTTTCACGAGTTTTCATTCACAGCCACCTGGGAAATAAATCTCATGTTCCCCATGCAATAAATCCCCGGTTCCCATAGTTGCAGGAAGCAGGTTATACATGGATAATCAAAAGTAAACCCAATAGAAACGCTCGGGGATTCTTCGGCTCTTTTCATTGGCGTTTCCCCAGACCTAGACAGACGACACTGCTTTGCAAAGTTCCAAAAACGAACTGGCAAACTGGCAAAAGTAAACAAAAAACAAAACTACTTCATGAAAGGTCATAAATTCATCACAAACAAATGAAACCTAGCGATATGTTCCGTCTTCTTACAAAGTCAGTGCGTGTATCTGTGTTTCGATACACAAACGTTCGGAGAAACACGAACGTCAAGTCAAACCAATTGAACCCGGCTGACACACACATTTTGACCCGTGCACAAGACGTTGTATCGATAAACTAAACGCAAATAAGAAATAACAATAAAAGCAAAGAACATAGCAACAAGACTATGCAAACGTCTAACAAAGCCGCCGAGCAAGCAGCATTACAGATCTTATGAAAAACAAAGAGGCAATGAGTCGGAAACAAGATCGCGATTCTTTCCTTCGCTGCTCTGTGACCTTTGACCTAACGTGCCTTGCTGCACGATGCAAATCTTCGGTGACCTTTGATCCAACGTAGGGGAAAGGCTCCTAATATGGACCGGCTCCTAATATGGACCACCTCCCGTTCTGACAAACTAACGGCGCTAGAGCGCTCAAAACATTCGCTTTATAAGTTACACATGTCAAAACAGTTGCAGAAACACAAACCTCAAAACCGTCAGGCTTTTTTGCTTTTTTTCACTTTTGGCAGCGTTCACTCTTAAATTGCCACCTAAAACGGACTCGTTTCTGTCCACAGCCAAAGCTTTCATAACACAAAAATGGCTATATATGACAGCTAAGACAGTATTTGTTACATTTTAACAGTGAGTACCCCGAGTTTCTACTGCAAACAAAAAAATAATAGCAAAACCTCAAAGTATGTGCGAGTCCCCTAATATGGACCACCTTCAACAAATCGAAGAAAATAAAAACTAAAGGCAATTTTAATTAATTCATTAAGAAGCTTGCTGAAAATAACCTATAACTAGCCCTCGAGATTTCAAAAAATATAACAAATAGTCTTTTTTTTGTGGAAGTTGATAATTTCACTTATTTTCACTCTGTTTTTGATAAGCTTCTTCAGTTTCCTGGTGTGCTTCAAATAATGCTCTCATCAACCCGAAACAGCTAAATCTAAAGCATATTTGAATAAGTCTGACTTGCACACTAAGTTGTATCATGTTATTTTGAAGTATAGGGGGCTTTTTACAATGATTCGTGAAGGCCGCTTCACTGGTCCATATTGGGCGCCCAGGCTCCTAATATGGACCACTTGTGATTTTTTCTGTATTTAATGTTTGCTGAAGGTCTATCAAAGCTATTTCACTCTAATTAGGCCTAACTGTTAAACTAAGAGAGAAGGACTACCAACCACAAAATGAAACTTCTTCGCAAGAAAACAAGCTAGTCATCAGCAATAAACAAAAAGTGGTCCATATTAGGGGCCCTTCCCCTAGCTTCCACATTCGATCACTAATCTTAATATTTACAACTGAAAACCGAGGGGGTGGAATACTGAGAGGAACCTACAGAATTGTGCATTCTCAAACCTGACATACTTATCTCAACATTATATGAACTCAAAACACAGAAAGTTGCTTTCACACCCCAGCTTTTATTGCAACAACGTGGTGGGGCCTTGAACCTGTAGGCCTACATGTATTATCAAAACAGAACTCGCGTTTCATAGCATAGCTCCCTGTGTTGATTTTGCACTTATGTTTTCACTACCAAAATGATGACAAAAACTATGTTTAGTAGTTTGTTTTCAGACCACCTTTTTTGTCGGTCCTCGGGGGGGCATATCGACTTTTGTTTCATATTTATTGACCGCGGCCTTCGGCCTTGGTCAATAAATATGAAACAAAAGACGATATGCTCCTCCTCGGACAGACAAAAAAGCTGGTCTGTCAACAACCCATCAAGCATCTTATATTATCCGTGGAATAACCGAATAATGTCCACATCCGCTCAGGATAGTAACCAAGTGGAGCAGCCAGACATCCTTAGCGGATTATGACTTTATTAAGTTATTCTGCAGAAAAACATAAATGCTGCTGAAAAAACTTGTTTTCTAAAGTATTTTTGAATAATGTCATCATCCGCAGAAGCATCGTTATTTTCTGCAGCAAAACAATTTTTCCGCAGCATAATGATTACATGTTTTTCTGCGGCATTATTGCGATTAACTTTTTCTTCGGAATAATCTGTGACAGTTTTTTCTGCAGAAAAAACAACGTTCTTGTAACTGAATAAAGTAATAATCCGCTAAGGATAGCCCGAGTCTTCGATGATTCATGTGTAGCTGCTTCCTCTCACACCAAAAGTCTATGCATGCTCAAATAGATGACGTTATAAGATGTTTGGTGGCTTGTTGGCAGACCAGCTTTTTATTTGTCCGAGGGAACCAATTCGTCTATTGTTTCATCTTCATGGACCAAGGCTGGAGGCCGAGGTTGATAAAGATGTAACAAAAGGCGATATGCTTCCCGAGGACAAACAACAAAATGCGTGTCTGACAACAAGCCCCACAAAACATCGTTTTTGTCATCATTTTGGTAGTGCAAAAGTACGTACTACCACCCACAGGGAGCATATATTTTTTAGAATGCAATTCATGGCTCCAAAGTGCGACAAAAGTTTAATTGATCGCGTCATAATTAGAACTGTGACATCAAACGTAAACTTTACGTGGCTTTTCTTCCAGTCTAAAAATGCACAGAGCTGCCATCACATGTGTGAGGTCAGCCACTTTTTAGCATGTACCTTTTCTTTTTAGTGTTAAGCCTTTTCGTTGCGCAATGCGTGATTGAACAGCTTAGTTGCAAAATGACCAGGAGTCATGGCTGTACTTTCCAACATCGATTGAGTCTTTGAGAGTTAAAGTTAGCAGTTGTTGGCCTCGGAAACACGAATCCAAAGCCGCGATGGTTCCACAAATCAAACAAACAGCCTCATTGGCTTTTACTTGGACCATCCGCATCTCACCTGAAGCTCAAAACCATTGGCAACTTGGATTTGTCACATATGAACAGCTTGTTACGAATGAAAAGTGAAAATTATGACAACTCTCTTTCTCTCGATCTCTCTCTCCGAAAGTTGTCACGGTGTCAGTGTTATTTGTCTTAGTCTGACTGGTTACCGTGACATGATCACTTGTGCGTGCATGCGTGTGAGTGTGTGCGCGTGTGTGGACAAACAACAACACCCATTGATGTCCATCCATGTCCATAAAAAATAAGCAACACTTCCTACACTTTCACGACTACATTTCTGTGTGTAAAACCATGTCGAGGAAAATATATCTGTTGAACAGAATAAAACACTTTCTTGATCCACACTCAAGGTTATTATTTTTCAATGCATACATACAAACCATCACGGATTATTGTTCGACCATCTGGGACTCTGCCAATGCAAATATTTTAAAACCACTGTATAGTCTACACAGACGAGCACTGAAATCAATTCTATTAAAACAATCCAGTCTCGTTTTAGACGATTATAAGAAACTTAAGATTTTGCCCTTAAAAGAAAGATTTAAATCAAATAAAGGCGTGCTCCTTCACAGAATCCTTTCCGGCCATGCACCACGTGCTTTCATTACAAAATTTAAAGCCAAACCAAACCGAAAATTCAATGTCCCCATTCCACGGATAGATCTCTTTAAATCAAGTTTAGCTTATTCTGGCAGCGTTTTGTGGAATTCTCTCCCGGAATCAGTTCGAGTCCCAACGAGTCTCAATTCTTTCAAAAAACACCTCTCAATACATTTAATGTCAAATTACGAAAAGTCACAGTGATGGAAGACTTCGTTCTGATTATTTTCATATTGATCATATCTGTCCTTATGGCATCAGTGTTTCATCATATTAAAACTTAATTTGATAGCACATTCACATTTTTTATTATTTGACATGTTCTGTAAATTCCCTATTTTGATCATAACGTAAGAATTCATGTAAAGCCTGTAACGTGTATATAGTCCTGTAAATAGTTGTTCTGCCTTTTAATTTTTTTATTTTTAAACTCTTATGTTTATCTTTTCTTAATGTTTTACTTGTGTATTATAACACAAAATCAAGGAAAAGAAAAGCCAGACAAAGAATGTCAAGTGGCAGCCCAAATTTTCGACCTGTTGCCAGGCCTTCCTCAGGGGCGTGTAATTCTGCAAGACACCAATTAATAAGATAATTAATTAATAATCAATTCAATAAGATGGCTGGTTGAAAAAAGGTTGTTTGTAATGCTTATGCCACACGCCTCGAAAAATAACATTTAATTTGATTTGATTTCTCCCTCTCACTGGTGTGTTCGTGTGACTATATGTCTGATCTTTAGCTCTCTCTCTCTAAAAGGTAAAGAGGCACGCGTGTGTGTGTGTGTGCGTGTGTTTGAGTGCATGTGAGCGTATGCATGTGAGTGCATAGTGTTTGAGTGTATACGTGTGAATGAGTGTGTATGTGTGACAGGGAGATTACTGTCGCCCTTCACAGCAGGCTCTGCAGAGTTGTTGGCCTTTGTGCGCGAACTATTTATACAGTCATTGCACGCTTCACTCTATTTTTTTTAATTATTTTTTTTAAACTATCGTATAAACCAAGTCATGTCCAATAAGGCAATTTAGACCTGACGGACAGTAAGCCCCTTAACTTTTCCACTCTAGCTTGAGCGATCAGCGAGAGCAGACGTATGACTTTAGCTCCAGTGTTCAGTCACCCGTGAACGGGTGGGCAGCGTCCTACTCCTGTGTGTTTTACTGCTGTGCCGTGACGATGCTGTGACTTGTTATCTGACTCACCCATGGACCCCTGATTGTGGTGATAGTTTAGCTAGTGTCACCCATCAGTTTTAGGGCATGTGTGTTTTAGGGGGTTAGGCTACTCAGTTAGGCCAGTATGTGATAAGCGACATAATCCAGTGTAGATTCAAATATCATTTAAATCAAGAACGTTCTTGTGCAAAGTCAGCTAAGCTAATCAAACAGGACCTTTTAAGAATAGCCTTGAGACTGCTTAGCGCCCGCAGAATCCTTTCTCTTGGACAATCATCGATTCGAGGAAACCAACAAGATCCGAGGACAAGCAGGTTTTTATTTTGTTACCTTTATTTCTATTTTAGCAACTCTTCCCAATTGCCTGTGTGAGTGAGCGTTTGTTGTACTGTCTACCGTAGAACTCGCCGTAATTTACGAGTTTATGAATATACCGTATTTGTTGATTTGCTGATATATTTTGTTGATAAAGAACTTTTGTTGCAGACATAGACCGTGTTGTCATAGTTCGTTATTTTAATAAAGTTTTGAGGGTGGAATAGATAGGGTAAAGTCAAGTTATAGAGATAACCGTTATTTATTTTTTTAAGAAAAGACACCATTTGATATTCGGTCGTTATTCCTCTTTTACATCCGTAAAACTGATTCAGTAGAAAGATATTTAAGGGTAAGGTTTCGAATATAATCAGAAAAAAAATTGCACGCTGATAGTCTTATTGCATTTTATTTTTTGGGAGTTTCATTGTTTTTTTGTGTGTGCAAGTTTTGTGTATAAGGTAGAGGAGGATTATTTACATAAATTAGTCCAGTATTACACACTTTTTTGTTTTATTTATAGACAAGACAAAATAAAAATTCAAAATAAATAAATTCCTTTGAACCAATTTAAACAGTGCCATTTTATTTGTTTGTTTATAGTAACGGTTGGTTTAACTTTGGTTTGGGGGTTAGATAATGGTGTAACGAGGATTGTCACTGTATGTTTCTCCCTTTTTAGTTTTCTTAGAGCCGCTTAGCAAGTCTGAGGCCCCAGGCAGTTTAAAAGTTTGTAAAGAGCCCACAGTTTGAATTTTGAGTTTGCAAGTGATAGGTGTCAGTTGCATAGACAATTGTTTTGAAGAGTCTTTGTATGAGTGCCCCTCCCCTAGTAGGTCATTGTCTTTGAAGTCACTGGTCACACCTCGCTGAACACACGCAATTCACTCCTTACAACACAAAGAAACACACACACCTCAGCGCCAGGGCTGTGACGTCTTTGTTCGTCTTTATCTTGTTGTGTTCTTTTTACAGAAGTTTTTCCAAGAGGAAAAGCAACCCCTGTTCTCCTTTCTTTCTCTCAGGGGTACTCTACGTAACTTGTTCCTTTTCCATTCTCCCCCTGACTATTCTTCATGTCCCATTTCCTTTTCCACGTGCACCTTAGTAGCTTAGAAACAATAGCTCGCCTCTGACAGGTCACACAACTAAAAGCGCCATGGCCCACAGCCTGCGCTCCAGCCAAGCATCTTCTCCCCTCAGGGAGGAAACAACCTCGTCCCAAGGTGCAAGCAGGGCTGGGCGAGACAAAGACCCGGAGACCAAGCTGCTCCCCTCCCCTCCAGCCTGGCTGGATGGGGGAGTGGAGGAACAGCTGCCGGGGCGGTTGTCTCCCCTGCCCTCTGGTGACGTTTGTGAGACAGAAGACAGGGGCACCCCTTCTAAGAGGAGGGAGGATACCACAACAGAACATCGGGTTACCTCACTTGCTTCCCCTCGTGGGAAAAAGTTTACCACTGTCCAGACGCTACTGGACAACAGACGCTCACTGGTAGCCTGGCGGCGGGCATCACCATGTAAGAATAAGGTTACCACAAAGTGTTCTGAACCAACGAGAGGCAGCGAAAGGCTGGTTGGGCAAGGCTCAAAAGAGACTCTTGAAGGCCCTGGCGAAAGGCGGGGACAGGTAGAAGTGGTGGATAATTCTGGCGACACTCGAGTCGCCAGAATGGTGGGACAACTGGAGGACTTGCCCGGCGCCGGGCAGGATCCTCAAGCAAGAAGAAGTCTGACATTTAACTCCCAGGGCCCCCAGGCTGCGTTGCCTGGGGGTTCCCAGTCCGTCTTGGAGTACCCAGAGTCCTATTGGGACAAGATTCCGGCAAACTCTGTGTCGCGGACAGTTGTATGTAGTTATAAGGTTCCTTGGTCGGGCGTTGCTGACAGGTACCTGTGTCAAGGTGGGAAGACCTGTAGCTGGGCTTAGCTCAGTGATTCGCGCCTTGCACGCTTTGCACGCATTGCACGGGACGTTCACGGTAGGCTGCGCGCTATTTGTAGAGTTCACCGGTTACCTGGTTGCTGACTGTAAAATTCATAAGCATTCTTTTTTCTGTCTCGGCCGAGACCAGATGTTTGTCGAACGGCTTCGAAATTCGTGTGTGAATTGTCGTTTGAGTTCGAAGTTATTTTCAGTAGTAATGTACGTCTACTGTGGACTTTGTTAAAGTCGGTTGCGTAAAGTGTACGCGATGATTTTCATTAGCCTGTGTGAGGTAAGTCATATTTCTTGGTCTAATTGGATAGACTTTTGTCAGTTTTTGCTGAAGGTGAATTAGCGGCCGGTGGCAGGGGACAGGGAACCTACATTAGTTACCAGTTGTACTGTTTTGTCTCGTCTTTGTGTTGTTGTAAATAGTGTTCGTCATAGTGTTTAAAAGGAAATCATTATAATGGTAAATTATATGGTAGAAGGAAACCAAAGTCTAGTCATTGTGCTTCCTCCTCATCCCTAATAATGATGTCTATTGGAGGAGGAAGTCACGTGTCTTATATTTTTGGGGAGATTATTGACTTTGGCCTTCTAGGCTTTCAGTGTTTACTGTCGAAGACAGACCGGACGGGAAGGTGCGAACCCTAGCTTCACAGCATGGAGGAGGCACCACCACGCTGCTGCTTGAGCAGCCAGTTTGGACTCTCGCATCGTCACCCCCACGCTGCTGTGTGAGCAGCCCCTCTGGATCTTCTCCGAGGCTTCATTACGCTGTTTTGAGCAGCTATCTTGTAACGTCACAGCGGCGCAACCACGCTGCTGTTGGGCAGCAACATCGAACCGGCGCCGTCGCTGCAGAGTGTGTGCCGTGTGACAGCTCTTAACTGGGCTGATTCTCTCACCCCCGCGACAGAGACGCAGGTGTCGACCCGAGGGCGCACCCCCCCCCCCCGGAATTCGTCGAACGTGTAGATAAGTACTTTCTTACGATAGATATCATTTATGGAATGAGGAGGGCCTTTATGACGTACGTGCTTTGTGTTTGACTATCCTGATTGTCTCGTATGTCGTTTGTTGACATTATTTTGACTGTTGTGTACTTTCTCATGTTCATTATGTTCATCTTCATGTATTCGTGTTAACCCTTCCATTGTTCCATCCATCGTCACCCCCATATTTCACCCAACTGGGAACTATTAAATACTTTCATTTATTTACATCGGTGTTCTGTGAGTGCTGTGTGGTGTGGCCAAAGTTTTTGTGTGAAAAACTAAACATGCAAACGTGCATGCACGCGACACTCTGCATGGCGATCGACTGTTTCGCCAACTCTCAGAGAGACAAGGACAAACAAAAGACAATGTGACGAACGGAGAGTGGGAGGTGGCCTAAATGAGGATGGGGCATCCCCTGACTCTGTTCCTCCCATCTCACCAGCAGAGAACCAAACAGGGGTCGCTGTGCCCGAGTCCCAACGGGGCTCTCCCAACTTAGACACTTCCTCCACATCGGGGGGCCACATCAGAAACAGCCAGGCCTTTGAGGGGTCCTCGTGGTAAGGCCCCTTAACCCACGCAAGTGGATTATTGGCTGCAAGCCTGTGGTGCAGCAAAATCGACTCACCATGATCACAGATCTTGGTGGTGTCAAGGTGCAATGCACCATCCCAGTGCCAATAACAGATGGAGTCATCAAGGGAATCCCCACAATTGTAACGATGGAGGAGTTGCAACAATCCATCAACCAAGTGATTGACATCGGTTTGGTCACGTGAGGGCCGACTGCAAATCAAAAAGTTTGTTTGTTTGTTTGTTTGCTTAACGCCCAGCCGACCACGAAGGGCCATATCAGGGCGGTGCTGCTTTGACATATAACGTGCGCCACACACAAGACAGAAGTCGCAGCACAGGCTTCATGTCTCACCCAGTCACATTATTCTGACACCGGCCCAAACAGTCCTAGCACTAACCCCATAATGCCAGACGCCAGGCGGAGCAGCCACTAGATTGCCAATTTTAAAGTCTTAGGTATGACCAGGCCGGGGTTCGAACCCACGACCTCCCGATCACGGGGTGGACGCCTTACCACTAGGCCAACCGTGCCGGTAAATCAAAAAGTGACCATTGCCAAAAATGTGGGCTTGAAAAACACAAAGAGTCCTGCATTGTTGCAAAGTATATCAACTGCAAAGGTGACCACTCTGCCGCCTACCAGGGTTGCCCTGCCCTCAAAGAACGCCAACAGGCCAACAAAATACGAGGGACAGCATACATGCCATTTGCACAGGCAATGCGGAGAGCAAAGCAAGAATTTATGGAGGAAGATGAAAGAAGGGCCATGCAGGTACCAAATCCTACCCCTCACCACCCTTCTTGGCGCCCGGAAGGGCTGTTACTACTTATCAGGACTGACTATGCTGACGCAGTGAGGCATAACAGCATTGCAGGGAACCAACAGCTTCAAGAAGGTCCCAATAGACAAGTTCATGACAAGACGACACAAGAAAAAGTTGCTTCCTCCCTCAAGAAGCCCAGCGAGGGGCTGGAGGAAGAGGAACAACAACACATCCAAAGAAAACCAAGAAAGCAAAGAAATAGGACAAAACGAGCAAAAGAACAAAGACCAGTACAAGGTGATACCATGGAAGTGGGGAACCACACACGGGGGTGTCAAGACAAAGAATCTGATGATAACATGCAAGAAGATGATCTGGTGAAACGGCTACTGCCACAACTGCGACAGAGCATCCAGGGAGACGTCACTAGAATGGCTGAAAGTGTGTTTGAGAAACGCAAAAAGATTGAGTCACGGCTAACTAGACTGGCATTGTCTAAGCTGGATGCCCAGCCAGCAGCACCTATCAGTGAGGATCCGGCAGCTTTCATTACCAAGGCCCTTACGCTAATGGCCAATGCGAAAGCCCAGCATGATCCCAAATTACTCCCGGACAGCTTGTTGAGCTTGGGCAGGACTGTCTGTGGTAAACCAGGCTTCCATTTCAAGGCAACAGCCAGTCATAAGGCCCTATGTGCAATACTCTCGGGGGTTCCTTTGAGTGAAGAGGAAGAAATTAGCTTTACAAGTGACATCAATGGGGGGCCCATCTAATGCAAACTGTCCGTCTTTGGCTCACAAAAAGGCACCATCCGACTCAACACGATTGCCCAGGAAAAGTAGAAACCTGTCTTTATTACAGTGGAATGCGCTGAGCCTTAGCAGCCGGCTGCCATTGTTAATAAATCGTCTGAACAATTTTGAGACTGATATTGTTGCCCTACAGTCAGCCTCGGATAGGATAGGAAACCTCCCACGGTTGGAAGGTTTCTACTACCCACCCGAGGCTGACAATGGGAGAGTAAATGTTGCCACATACATCCGGGCAGACCTCAAGTACAAGCTTATAGACCCACCAATGCAAGATATGGAAGGACTTGGTTCCATGTGTGCAGTGCAGATCTCCATGCGGGGAAGGAGGCCACTTAATCTAGTGAACGTCTACTATCCCAGGGGCTGCAAAGCACAGGGTTGTACCGATTGGCTCACTCAGCTCCCGTCAGATTCGGGCAGCTGGGTAGTGATGGGGGATTTCAACGCGCACCACCGGATGTGGGACGCTGACGCAGAAAGTAGCCCCGACACTCTGCTGGCTGAAGACATCAGCATCTCAAATTTGGTGCTACTTAATGATGGCACGGCCACCAGACAAGCCCAGCGACAAAGAGACAGATCATCTGCCATTGATCTTACCCTGGTTAGCCCCGAACTTGCTCTTACCATTGACTGGCAGGTCTACCCCAACACACTCGGATCTGACCACTATCTGATACACGCGACCATCCATGAAGCTGAACCTGATCCTGCTGAAGTTGATCGTACGCCAAAGTACATCTGTGCCAAAGCAGATTGGGAGAAGTTCAAGAAGACTCTGACGCATATATGTGTGAGTTCAAAGACAATGACATAGACCAGTATTATGGTAACATCAGACAGGCCATCCTCAGTGCAGCTGACCAAGCTATTCCAAAACGCGCTTCTGGGCACCTTCCCCCTGGTGGAATGAAGAATGCAGAGCTGCAGTGCAGCGCAAACGGCGTTTTACAAAAGCATATCAGAAGAATCAGTCAGCCTCCAATAAAACAGCCCTTGAAGAAGTTGAAAAGGAGTGTGCTGCGGTCAATGAACAGGCAAAAGCAGACTACTGGACAGATTTCTGTTGTAAAAAGGTGCATAACCAAGGAGACGCGTCCCTTGTATGGACCAAGCTACGAAAATTCAAAAGGAAAGTGTTCTTGCCTGAAAAACCTTTGCTGAACGGGAATGACTACACACAAAGTAATCTTGAGAAGGCCGAGGTGCTGGCTGAGACCTTTGCAAAGGTCAGTCAGACAGCTCATATGCCACAGTCGCTCGCTGATTACCGTCGAAAGGAAGAAGATAAATTCGGGCGAGCAGCACTGAGCAGACAACTCACTGCCAATAAACCAGGACCTGGGTATCAATGAGTTGAGGAAGGCAATCCAAGGAATCAAATCCGGAAATGTTGCAACCAGCTTAGACACCATTTCATACAACATGATACGCCAGTTTCCTGAGCCCATGCTGGAAGTGCTGCTGCAGTTTTACGAGCACTGTTGGGCGAGCTCAAAACTTCCCTCAGCCTGGAAAAACGCTTTGGTGATTTCTCTTCCCAAAGACGGTAAACCCCGGCACCTGCCGACAAGCTACCGCCCAATTTCACTCACACCTCACCTTGGCAAGGTATACGAAAGAATTGTAAAAAACAGACTAGAACACTTTCTTGAAAAGAACAACATTCTTCCCCTCTGCCAGGCAGGCTTCAGAAAGGGTCGAGCCTGCATGGAGCATGTGTTAAAACTTACAGCCCACACCAAGAAGGCTAAAGCACGAGGCAGAACAGTGCTGGCAACCTTCTTCGACATTAGAAGAGCATTTGACACGGTCTGGCATGGAAAGCTAATTCAGAAAATGTCCAACATGGGGATCTCAGGGCGCCTGCTGGAATTTGTCCAGGAATTCCTCACAGACAGGTCCATGGGGCAGTCCATCTCTCAAACACATGTCCTAGATATGGGGGTGCCTCAAGGAAGCATCATTGCCCCCATATTGTTCAGCATCATGGTCCACGATGCAGCAAACCTGAACCTCAAGGAGGCCTCATTGTCTCTGTTTGCCGACGACATGGCCCTCCGCTGGGAAGCAGTCAACTGCAAGTCAGAAAGAACAATCAAAACAAAAATTGGGCGGTACCAAGCATGCAAAAGTCGACCAGATCGCTGACTGCATGCAGACGAATGGCTTTGAGCTATCTACCGAAAAAAACCGTGTTCATGGCCTTCACAGGAGTGCAGCTTCTCAAAAGGACATGTTCCATTACCATAAATGGGGTGCAGCTGGTGCCAGCAGATAAACCTAAGTTCTTGGGAGTGACACTCACAAGCTCCCTCAGTTGAGACCCACACATAGACTCACTTTTGAGAAAAGCTCAACGCTCTCTAAACCTGATTAAGGTTCTGAGCAGAGAGTCGTGGGCAGCCGGAAAACCATTGAGCCCTCTTGTCCGTGCCCTTGTTCGGTCGCGCCTCACTACGGCTAAGAGGCTTTCTTTGCAGCTCCTGACAGTCAGTGGGTTACGCTTGAAAGAGTAGAGAGAGCCGCTCTTAATGTGGCGCTGGGGGTCCCCAGATCGGCAGTCTCCACTCTACTTTACCAGGAAGTGGGATGGCTGCCACTGAAAGAGGAATGCCACCTCAGATGTGCACAACTGGCTGTCAGATTACACTTTTGTTTGTTTGTTTGTTTGTTTGCTTAACGCCCAGCCGACCACGAAGGGCCATATCAGGGCGGTGCTGCTTTGACATTTAACGTGCGCCACACACAAGACAGAAGTCGCAGCACAGGCTTCATGTCTCACCCAGTCACATTATTCTGACACCGGACCAACCAGTCCTAGCACTAACCCCATAATGCCAGACGCCAGGCGGAGCAGCCACTAGATTGCCAATTTTAAAGTCTTAGGTATGATCCGGCCGGGGTTCGAACCCACGAACTTCCGATCACGGGGCGGACGCCTTACCACCAGGCCAACCCTGCCGGTCTCAGATTACACTGTGTCCCAAACACGGCAGTGGAAGTATTTACCCCAGACATGGGAGATACCGACCACATGCAAAACAAAGCTCTTGAATCTAACACTCATACATACCAAACAGTGCTCCCAATATACAACCATGTGAAGGGCGTATGGGAACAGAGTGGCCTGTCCAAGGAAAAGCTGGTTACAGGTGGTACTCTCCCTTACCCTCCATGGCTGCTTGAAGCCCCAAATCTGATAATGGGCTATGGAGACGGTCTCAAAAAGGCTGATGACCCATTGCTGCTAGCCACAGTGGCAAAAGAAAAGATCGATCAACGATTTAAAAGCCACCTACAGGTCTTTACAGATGGTTCGGTCCTGCAGTCAGGGGAGGTTGGGTGTGCTTTGTCGATCCCTGGATTTCATATAATACGAAAATACAAGCTGAACAAGGGGAGCAGCATCTTTTCTGCGGAGTTATTTGCTATCTACATGGCATGCACACTGATTAACGATCTGCCCAATCCCCTTCTGGGGTGGTCATCCTCACTGACTCAAAATCCTCACTGCAAATTCTTGTATATGGTACCAAGAACAGAGGAGAGATGCAAACTGAAATTCATTTCTTAGCCCACCAACTTATGACAAAAGGAACCGATTTTCCCCTCTTGTGGTTGCCGTCCCACACAGGAAGCCGCAGAAATGAAACGGCGGACAAAGCAGCAAAAGGAGCGGCTATGTCAACCAAGCCGGTGACAAACATTCGGCTTTCCTGCCAGGAAGCCAAACAGCTGCTAGCCAAGCTAAAAAAGAGAGGAAAGAGAGTAGACTCTGTCACAACCATGTGAAGAGAGAGGATGGATACACCTCCCCTACAATAGGAAAGGGCACCACCTCCCACTCCCCCCCCCCCCCCGAGACCCATGAGCCTGTTGCATCGCTTGCGCATGGTCAGCAGCCGCATCTACTGGGACAAGGTAGTCTGTCAGTGTGGCAAGACTGGACACCTCACACACGTGTTTGAAGGTTGTGACACTCTCAAGGAAGAGATGTCTTGTCTGATCCGCTACAGAAGGGAGAATGCCCTCAGTCTGGGAGACTTTCTCTGCCCACACCCATCACTCTGAGAGAAACCGATGATGGTCACCAATCTGTTCACCTCAACTGTTGCGAGCTGGTTCTAGTGTGCTTGCAGCAGACCCAGCACAGCACAGATCCACTTCTGGGGTGGGTTGCATGAGAGAACTCAAATTCCAAGCTCAAACGGTTCGACTTTACTCTAAAGCTTGCTCTGTTAAGAATCCGCAAAGCACGAAACGAAGTCGGGGTGCATGAGCCGTCTTAAGGGCTGACTCAACAGAGAAAGAGGGCAAGTCGACCTACTTAGAGCGTTAGTGGGAGATTCCATGACGTCACGGAAACTGTGGTCAGCAACAGCCAATGCAAACTGCAGTCTAGTAGGTTCGCGGGAAAAGGGCGCATCAGAGACCGTCTGTTACACAATAATGTACTCTGCGGCATCTGGGCGCATTCAAGCATGCACAGGAAGCGCGCGCTCATACCAACACAGGAGATGCCGTGTGTAGTACAAAGTAGAGCGTTCGGCGTTATAGTACTATTTTGTGCATTGTGCATGTTGGATCGAGTAGAAGAAAAATAAAGATTGTCTTCTTGATCTTGAATCGCTCTCTACTGAAAAGGTAAACATCGACCAAAAATTAAAAAAGTAAATACAAAAAGAAGATAAAAATACAGTAATTACAAAAAAACACGAATTATATCAAAATAAAAAATGAAGTAAAAACAAAATAGAAGGAAAAGAAACCAAAGTCATATAATGTGAGATTAAAAAATAAATAATAAATAAATAAATAAGATTAAATAAATAAAATTTTAAAAATCAAATAATAAAACACTTATAACTATTAGAGACAGCATTAGGTAACAAAAGATGATTTCTAACAAATAAAAAAAAGACAACAAACTATAAATGATAGAATAAATCAATACATATTTCAACAAATAAAAAAATAAAAAAATATTTCACCCTAAAGAAAAAAAACAAAAAAACATTTTGATTGCCGGGCACAGATGAAGTAAACAAGAAAGTTGTCTAACTCCGTCGCGTTGGTGCGACCTATTATAGCACCAAATGATAAAAGGTTTTAAAAAATCATCTTGCAAGCGGCAACTGGCTGGTTAAGTCTGTTATCTCTGCCAAGCTCAGCGTTAAGCCTGGGGGGGGGGGGGGGGGGGGGAGCAGGCTCAAAGTTAAGCAGGAAACGCTGTGCTCAACGAATGTAAGACCGCTCTTGCACCCCGGTTTTCGCGCTTTCGGCGTAAAGTCAACCATCTCAACTTTGAGCACATTTCCGTCCAGCTTAAGTCGTCTCATGCAACCCACCCCTGGAATCTTAAGCTAAATGTGTCTCAAGACACACATTTTGTAGTTCTGGCATCCTGAAAGGCAGAGGCCCCTACGGGTTTGCTTCCATACCAAAAACGCCTCCAGACACGGGAACTTGGGAGCAGAGGCAACAGCTCCGCTTGAACATCAGAAACCAAATGTGCCTCCGTACACACAGATCCCTTAAGGCTGTTCTTAACCAGACGAACCATTGGTTCGCCGAACTAAGGTTCGCGAACCATGGTTTGTGTCTTAACTGGGCGAACTTGTTCGGCAAACTCAAGGTCGAGTTCGTCCAGTTAAGACACGAAACCTGGATCGCCGACAAACGAGGGGAGCTCACTCCGAGTCGACAATAAAAGCAAGTAAGTTATTCCCCTTCCAAAAATGGCTGCCTCCAAGACGAAATCACCGATTGAGTGGTAACTCCGTGCTGGTTGTCGATTTGGGTCTCTCCTTCCGACTTGATCATGGTGCACGAAGCCTGGTAATCTTGAACTTTAGTGTGTTAAATTCATAGCTCAGAATCGAGTGGCATACTTTACTTATTTTAGATCCAAGTACCTGTAATCAAGCCCAAGAACATTTATCATGAAATTAATTGACGGATTAAGCTCCAAACCTAAGCATAATTAATTAATTTGGTTGTTTGATCGGCGAAAATGGCGTAGGTTGTCAACCAAGGGACTTCAATTACACGACAAAGTTGCCTCCCCTGTCCGCTGACACGGATAATTCCTTCTTTGACGCATGTAAACAAAATGCATTCGTACCAGAGTACGCTATGATTCGTACAGTTCATCGGAGTTCATTCCGTGACTTTAAAGGGATCTAAAAGACTTGTTATGATTACAAGTGCAGGTTCTCCAAATTTGGAGGCTTGAATGCCTCTGAATTATGAGCTATGAATTTAACACATTAAAGTTCAAGATTACCCGAAGCCTTCCATGTCATTTACCCTCCTGGGTTAAAGGTTATAAATTGATTCGAGAAAATAACATGACTGGTATGGACTGATCATTGTGTCTACCGTGGAGCCATCGGGGTTCTATGGGAAATGCTACACACAAAAACTTGCCTGTGAAAAGGGAAAGACGGTGACCAAAAATAAATGATGATAGCGATATTTCTAATTGTGGATCAGCAGAGTCGAGAAGCATACATGATGTTTACCAAAGTGTGTGTGCGTGTCTGTCTGTCCACGTGTGTGTTTGAGCTCTTTTCGGTACAGAATATGAGTTTGGGGATTGAGTGAAGAGGGAGACCTAAAAAAAAAACTACTCGGTATTTTGGTTCTTTTTATCACAATTCAGTCTGTTTTAATTTTCAAGTTATATCAGAAATTTTCTATTTGCACTGATACACTGGAATCCCTTGTGGATGTATTGCTTTAAGGGTCTACAAATAGTACTACTGAACCAAAATCATCCTGTTTCTTTACGTTTTGAGCAATTCAATTGTCTTGTTTTTTTTGTTTTTTAATTATTTGATTCCTCTTCATTCTTCTCAAAAAAAAGCTTTCATTGCGATAAACAAAACATTACTGGATAGACATTTTCTTGGAGAACGTCTGTATTAGCAAGCATTTAAAGTAGGAGGACGATATGGAACGTACGATAAAAGGATGTGCTTTAGCTTTCTGTCTCATCATTTATAAATGTTGCCCTTCAATCACACACACACACACACACACACACTTTTGATCCAGCTCCAACCATATTTCATAAGGCTTTATTCAGGGTTGTCTCTTGTTCTTAAACATCTGATTTCTAAGCACACGTCTGTGCTGAGAATATGAACATGAACCGATATGAACATCAATGTCAGCCGCCTTTTTATTATGAAATAATGTTCATTTGTGTTCCAAACACTTCCGAAGAATACTTGTTGGTGTGTCTTCAGTCGCCCTGACATCATCACAACTCGACCCTGTCCTGCAAAAATACAAATATATACAGGGTGACACCCAAACATTCAACCCAAACAAATGCTTATTTCTTTAACATCTGTTGACCGAATTAGTTATCTTTCTTTTTTTCTTTCTTTTTTTTGTTGGTCCCTGTCCTGTCCTGTCTTGTCTTGTCATGCCTTGTCTTGTCACCCCTCTATTGGCCTACTGGCAACCTTTTCCTAACTTGTCTTGTCTTGCCATGTCTTGTCTTGTCTTGTATTGTATATATATACATTTAGCATACATTTGGGTAAAGGTTTGCGAACAGGTAAGGGGTGTAAGAGAGAGACAGAGACAGAGACAGAGAGAGAGATGGTGGTGGTCTATGTTACATTACACAGGTCAACACAGTTGCAAGTTCATAGGTTAAAGGCTGCCCTTTTCGTAGCGTTCATTAATTAATTCCTATTGTTTACATGTGCCAATAATGTTATAAAACTCCACCTAAGGGGATATAATAACGATTGGCTGTAGCTTTCAAAAACAGAAAAAATTATTTCAGTATTGCAAAGTGGTGTTGATAGTGTCGAATGTAAACAGAACAGTCTCAAAGTGAAAGTGGATGTTTTCCGGAAATTGCGAAGTTAACAAGAATACAGAAAAGCGCGCTTTCCTGCTTAGCACAATCCGCTACCGCGCTAATCTGGCGTGTCAATATCACTACGTTTTGCACGTGGAAGGTGAGCGATTTCCTTCACGCGGGGATTAACAAAGCTGTACTGTCTGTGTTGACGGTCTAAAAATAGCCCAAGCCCTGGAGAACTGTTTCTAAAGATAGCAATAAACTTTATTAAGAATTGATTATTTCTTGTAATTGGTAAGGACTTCAAACCTAAAACTTTGCAGGAAGCTTAATTTATACATCCCCGCAACGATGGGAAAAGCCCTGGAAGTAAGTAAACTAATTAAATAGGACTTTGTCAGCCTTTAAATGAGGGGTTATTGTGTATAGTGAGGAAATAATTTTCTGATATATACTGTTCAAAAAAAGAAACGCATAGTTGCTACTTGCCAAATTTGTTTTATTTTTCGAAAAAATTAACAGAAAATCCAATATTTAGATTATTTGTTTGAAATTTGGTATGGACACAGTTGAATGCACACAGAGTTCATTTGCATCTTCAAATCAATCAGTCAATCAATACGATTGGGTGCCGAGGCTGTCAAGTCAGTAGGGGGTGTGACTGCCTTGAGCAGCAACAACTGCCCGGCACCTTCTGGGCATGGACTGGATCAGATGCCGGATATCTTGCTGGCGATTCTTCTCGCCTGCGCACATGTACGTCTGTCCAATTCATCCCAGAGGTGTTCTATCGGGTTCATGTCTGGCGACATGGATGGCCAGGGAAGCACCTGGACATGGTGGTCGGTGAGGAACTGGGTGGTGAGTCGTGCTGTGTGCGGGCGAGCGTTGTCCTGCTGGAATATGGCATCCTGGTCAGCCAGAAGAGGAAGGGCGTGTGGGCGCAGAATTTCCTCCACGTATCGCTGGGCAGTTATGCGCCCTTGGACGTGCACCAGGGTGCTCCTTCCAGCGGTATTGATCGCCCCCCACACCATGACGCCTCCACCACCATGAACGGGTGCCTCATCCACACAGTTGGGCGCGTAACGTTCGTTTACTCTCCGGTAGACCCTCCTCCGACCATCATGTCGCTGGAGCAGGAAGTAGGACTCGTCGCTGAACCACACGTGTCTCCAGTGATTCCGGACGGTCCAGCGAAGGTGCTGGTTGCCCCACTGCACTCGGTTCTGGCGATGGCGGCGGGTGAGGACAGCTCCTCTGTGAGGTCTGCGAGCTCTCAAACCAGCTTCATGCAGGCGGTTCCGCACGGTCTGGTCCGATAATCGGTGTGGCCCGGGGAGAGCCTGGACAGAAGATGAGGCCGACAGGAAACGATTCCGGAGGTGGCGGAGCCGTATGAAGCGGTCGTGAGCAGCAGTTGTCGCCCTTGGTCTTCCCGCTCGTGGAAAGTCAGCAACGGAGCCAGTGGCTTGAAACCTGACCCACAGTCTACTGATGGTGCTCTGGGACACGTGGAAGTGCCTGGCGATTGCACTTTGACTTTGGCCTGCTTGTAATGTAAACGACCCAATGCAATTTGGCGGTCTTCTCTGCTCAATCGGGCCATCTTTCGTCGCTGAATTGTCGTCTGATTTCTTTGTGGCGAACAATCCGCTTTTATGGGTTTTGGAAGACATGGTGAGAGCTCAATATTCCCCGAGTTTCACGAGATTACACTGAAGCATGACGAGTGGTCATGCCAAATGAGCAATTTTGACATTGTAGCCACTGATAACGCATGCGTCACGTGCAGAGCTCACTTGTGACAATGGACGAAAGGTCGACGACCAGATAAACATTTTCTGCAGTTTGGTGGATATCCTTGTAGCCATATAACTAAATTAACCAAATATTACAAGCTATGCGTTTCTTTTTTTGAACAGTATATTTTTAATTCATTGTTCAATTTGGTGTTTTATGCAAAACGTACGGTCAATATTGAAAGTTTAAAAAAGGTACTGCCCTCACATTAATACAAAGGCCGGATCACAGCTGGATAAGACAAGGTACGGCAATTTCGACCCGGAGGTCTCTTTCAGGGCGCACAGAGGATGAGACAACACAGGAGAAAAAAAAAAAAAATTCACAGATAATAGCACACGGAAGGAACGATTACAGCAGTTATAATTAAATTACTTTGTGGGTCAGGGTTTTTTAGGAGTACAGGGGAAACCCCTTTTAAGACCTTAAAAAATGTGAGAAAATCAAGTCTTAAAATGGAAGGGGTCTAAAAATGGGGGTAATTTACAGGTTATGAACAGAACATCTTCTTCTTCAGCGTTCCAGAAATTCTGGTGACGTGTGAGCTCGTTTGCCCATTTGGGTTCCCCACACTATACTCTGAGAGCATAGTCAGCTTCACTCCGCTTTCGTTGAGTAGGCATGCTGGGTATTTTCGTGTTTCCATAACCCACCGAACTCCGACATGGTTTACAGGATCTTTTCCGTGCGCACTTGGTCTTGTGCTTGCGTGTACACACGAAGGGGATTAAGTCACTAAGCAGGTCTGCACATACGTTGACCTGGGAGATCGGAAAAATCTCCACTCTTAACCCACCAGGCGGCAGCGACCGGGATTCGAACTCACGACCTCCCGATTAGGAGGCTGACGTCTTACCACTGCGCGCCACTTCACCCGTCACAGAACATCTAAAGAAGCAAGATCTTAAAAAGGAGGAAGTCTGAAATGAATGGGTCTGAAAGGGGGGTTCCACTGTGGAAAAGTACCTGTCAGTTTACCTGTATGTATTAGGACCGGGTGGCCGAGTGGTAACGCACTTGCGCTCGGAAGCGAGAGGTTGTGAGTTCGACCCTGGGTCAGGGCGTTAGCAATTTTCTCCCCCCTTTCCTAACCTAGGTGGTGGGTTCAAGTGCTAGTCTTTCGGATGAGACGAAAAACCGAGGTCCCTTCCGTGTACACTACATTGGGGTGTGCACGTTAAAGATCCCACGATTGACAAAAGGGTCTTTACTGGCAAAATTGTATAGGCATAGATAAAAATGTCCACCAAAATACCCGTGTGACTTGGAATAATAGGCCGTGAAAAGTAGGATATGCGCCGAAATGGCTGCGATCTGCTGGCCGATGTGAATGCGTGATGTATTGTGTAAAAAAATTCCATCTCACACGGCATAAATAAATCCCTGCGCCTTGAATATGTGCGCGATATAAATTGCATAAAAATTAAAAAAAATAAAAAAATAAAAATCCCTGCGCTTAGAACTGTACCCACGGAATACGCGCAATATAAGCCTCATATTGATTGATTGAATAAGACCACCCCTGACATGCGGCACATACCAACTATCTACAAGTGCTTTGTGTGAACAGTAAAAAAAATTGTTTTCCTTTTTGCGAATTCATTTCATTAAACACAACAACAACAAAATTCATCAAATTCCAGCTGAGCAGAACGGCTTTCACAATTATCACTGGGCCTTTAAAGGCATGTTCCTCACCATATTACCCAGCATATCAGACACCACATGTTTGACTAGGTTTTTACATGGGAACAACAAGACTATACAGGATGGTAAAAAAAACCTCCCTATTTTCTTTTTAATCACATTTTTGACTGCGAAAAAAAAAGAGATCAAAAAGGAAACATGGCGCTTTTTTTTAGACACCCCTTTTTACGTCCAGCTTCTTTTGGTGGAGATTCAAGTTACAGACACATGTGAAATTCATTAAGCAAAAAGGTTCCTACTATGCACTGCCACAGAACACAACCAGGTTATTAATGTGCGGTACAGTGTATAATTATGTTTAAGTAAAAGGATGCCCTTCTTTTGTTTAATTGGAGCATCTATGATGTCTGACATTTTGGTTCTAACGGTAAGGAACGTATGTTTAGGCTCTAATAAGGACAGTTTGTCTTGTCAAAAGCCTCATGCATATTCCTTCCTCCCCATGCAAGACTTTCTTTTATTTGAATATATATCTGCCTTTATAGTACAAAAATCAAATAAAAAGGTCGCACTCTGCGCATAGCGACAAAAATCGCAATTTTACCAAGAAAACCTCACACTCTTTATGTGGAGAAAGACCCTGACTGTTGCAGTATGTTATGCATTTGAAAACATCTGAAATTGTGTACTTGAATTCTACAGTTTGATCAGTTCTGTGTGTTTAAAAAGTTACCTTGATCATTCTGACATGCTCTTGCTCAAATCACATCCCAGACAATATTGTAGACTCCATTGATAGACGCTGTGGTGCATGGGAGAACTGCATTCTGAGGAAACGAAAAAAATATACACTGAGGAAGAACAGTCACAACAACATTTGCAGCAGCAACAGGCTATATAATTTTATTCAAAGAACACTTAAATAAGGTAAAATGAAAATCAGTGTTGTGTCAGTAAATTTGATTTGGGGGAGATGGAAGGATTGGGGTGGGGGTTTAGAGGCGGGGATAGAAGGATAGCTGGGAACCGGGGAAGGTGGGGTGGCTAACACAGTTTGATCATGTAATGACTGGTACAATGTTTAATATATCTAAAAAGGCAGCAACTCTGTAATGCATTATGTGAACCAACTTCTCCATAAACTAAATAAAGATCAGTAAAAGTTACCTCTTTCATTCTGGAATCTTTTTGGTCCCATCACAGCTCAGACGCAGACTCAATGGACAGATACTGTAATGATGAAAATAACACCAGCAATTTAAGGGAGAACAAGAATTATGCAGAGAGGAAAAACAGTAATGAGTAAGAACAACAGCAGCAGCAGACTCAATACTCTTACTCTACATAACACTCTCACTGAATGACTGATTCAGTAACTAAATCCCAGTGAAGTGCAAGTGATCAAAATTACTTATGTAAAAACAGAGAAATAGAGAGAGAGAGACAGAGAGAGACAGAGAGAGAGACAGACAGACACAGACAGACAGACAGAGACAATGCGAATGTGTGTGTGTGTGTGTGTGTGTGTGTGTGTGTACATGGGAAATGCAGTGCCATTGAAAACAAACACTTGCTTCATTTAAATATCAACAGTTATACAACATAAGAGGCACTAGAAAAGTTGTACATGAAAATAAATGTTGCTCTTGCTGATGGAAAAAGAGCAGGGGGAGAGGGTCGATGTTGCTTGCACTTGCAGATCTATAATTATGCACTAACATCCAGCTGTTTTTCTGGGTGTACTGTAACCCTGTAATGTTTAAGCAGAAATGTTTGTGGATCACGTTATGCTTCTGCTTTTAGATCAGTTTGAGTATTTGCAATATTACCTGGATCATTGCGGCATCCTCTTGATCACATCACATTTGAGACTTTGACCTATATAGACTCCATGGGCAGACGCTGAAGTTATTACAAGGGCATTCTGAAAAATGACAATACAAAATTTATGCAGAGATGTAGAACTTTACATTACACTTACAGAAGCAACAACCAGAGAGCTGATTTATACAGGCAGAGAGAGAGAGAGAAAGAGAAGAAGTAAAAGAAAAAAGAGAGCATAGAAAGAGAGAGGGGGTGGGGGATGGGGCAAAGGGAGTATGTAATGTGACGTGAGGAAGGGGAAGAGCAATGGAAAATGAAACTCTCAGTACTTTTAATTTATATTAACATTTATGGAACTATTTGAGCACTCCCCATAACCACAAACAAGGTACAGACGGCAACATATGTTGCACGGAAGGGTGGGGGTAGTTGGACTGGAGAGTGTTGTTATGGGTTTAGGGTGGAGCTGGGGCGGAGTGTGTATGTAACTTGATAATAATAAGCATGATCAGTTAGTGCTAACAACTATCTTGATCTTCACAGACATAAATTGCACAATGATTTCACCACCATGTACCTTTATTTTTGCCCTTGAGTTAGGTGGAAGACAATGTTGAGTGGTGAACGCAAGTTGTAATGATCACTTGGTCATCCTGCGGTCCGGGCCATTGATCTGCACATTGCACCAGCACAAACAAACACAATGTTATGATCTCAATCAGCCTGCATGGTCAATCATGAATCTAAGAACACAAACACTGTCCAGATCTAATTGAAAACGAGATCATCATTACTTGGGAAATTCAATGAAAATCTAGCAGTCAACGAAGCAGATAGATCTGTCCTTGCGATTGTTGTTGCAAGCAGATAAATGTGTGAACTTCCTTATCTCAACGTTATCATTCAACATATTGATATTTTGCCTGATGGATGTTGTGCCGATGAGATAAACAAACAATCAAAATCAAAGTCATAAACTTTTGAAGAAAAAAATTAAACAAATTGAGCAGAAAGAATCTAGCTTACTGCTGTGCTGATTTCGACAAAATCAATGCGTTTACATGCCGAAGTCATTCCTGCTTTTATTCATATCATACTAGATGATCCTAATGCACAACAATACGAAAACGAGCTCAGCGAAATGAGTAACAGTGCCTCACCTGCACTAACACAATGCTGCAGAAGCGAAGGTCGTCTACGACTGGAAATTTCGAAGTCGAACAGCGGCGTTTTTTCACTCTCAGCGGTTGTCTTGCTCGGAAAAGTGAAAAGCTTAACTTGAAATCGAACGGAAGTCACCATTCTACCTTTTCGTTCAAGCGTTGTTTTTATAAAATCTCAGAAAATGTAATTTTGACTTGGGTGATTTCGTCCGCCATTGAGATTCAGTTTTTCAATAATTTGTCTTCCTCCTTGGCAGAAGAGTCAAAGGTTCGGCCCGATCTTAAAGGTTCCCAAGACATGACTTGCAAACCCCGAACCTAGTTCGCCGAACCTCCCAAACCTAGTTTGAAAACTCAGGTTCGTCTGGTTAAGAACCAAGACAAGTTCGCCGAACCAGTCTTGAGGTTCGCCGAACCCCACGAACCTAGTTCGCGAACCAAAGGTTCGTCTGGTTAAGAACAGCCTTTAGACGGCCGAGGCTGTGGCCTCTAAGGTTCTCTTGTACCAAACCGCCTCCTGACTCTGCATCAGATTGCTTGCGCTGGCATCTGCTTACATAGACCCACATTAAGTCACCACCGAGTGGTAGACACAGACGACATTTGGTAGCACTGACTGCCAGCTTCACGGTAATGCGTACCCCTAGCGCGGCTCTGCTTGGGTGGGAATGTTCTGAGCAAAACACTATGTGTTACTCCATACCCCCCGCCCTCCATGGAACTTCTTGACCCCAACATATTGGGTGGGGAGTTTGCCCAGTCGGTAGAGGCGCTGGCTTTAAAACCGGTTGTTACTATCAGCGTGGGTTCAACCCCCAAGTTCGGCGCGGGATGTGTGTCCCAGAGTCAACTTTGTGCAGACTCTCCTCGGTGTCCGAACACCCCCGTGTGCACGCATGCGCACGATAAAGATCCCAGGGTCACAGCGAAAGCCTCAGGCCTTGGAAACACGAATACGTATACATGCATGCAAAAATATGAAGCCCGGGTGTCCGTTCGGCCAACAGCCCATAAAGTAACCATTTCAGCATTGACCCAAGACGACCCGGTCCCTAGCCCATTTCAGGTCTCCTCTAGCAGCCGGCATCCAGCCGTCTGCATCGCCCCCCCCCCCCCCCCCCTGCATTCTAATTTTTATACAAAGCCGGGTTTTCCCGTGTAACATGCCCCTAATGCCCCCACCTGGTGCACTTACCTTGATCGTGGTGTGGGGGCTTGTGTGCCTTGACAACCTCCGGAGCTATGTCGGCGGGGACCTCGTGTCCCTGGTAGGTCCAACCATGCCGAACAGATCCGCGTGAGGTAGAGGCCAGACTAAAATGTGTACCCTGGTCCTCCAGGTTGGGGGTTCAGCTTAGGGCCAACAACTCTAACTGGTAAAACCGAGTGAGTTACAGAAACAGCGACAAAGGAAAACAACACTGATGTGGACGGAGCGCCTGAGTCCCAGCCCGGGACTTGTATGACTGCCAGCAGTGAAAGCCGTCAGGAAGCTGCTGACACGACCAGGGATGCTCTCAACACAGCAAAAACAAGGATGAAGATTGGGTTTTGGAACGTACAAACCATGTACGACACCGGCAGACTTGCGCAGGTGACATCAGAGATGCGACGCTACAACCTGCACGCAATGGGAATAAGCGAATGCAGATGGACAGGGACTGGCAGCCTTAAGACGATCACGGGCGAGACTGTCCTTTACTCAGGAAGAGATGACGACCAACACCGAGAAGGAGTAGCAGTGATCCTGAGGAAAGGAGTTGAGAAATGCTTGCTAGAATGGAAGCCAGTGAACAGCAGGCTGATGAAAGTCAGACTCAGAGGCAAGCAGGTGAACATATCACTGCTACAGTGTTATGCACCAACAAACGATGCAGAGGAAGAAGACAAAGACACTTTTTACGAAACTCTCCAGAGCGAATTAGAAACCGTGCCAAGCCATGACCTTGTCATCGTCATGGGAGACCTGAATGCCAAAGTAGGCAACAACAACGAGCACTATACAAGAACTATGGGTAATCATGGATGTGGAAACATGAACGAAAATGGAGAGAGACTGGCTGACTTCTGCACAATGAACAACCTAGTAATTGGCGGAACCCTTTTTCCACATCGCACCATTCACAAGCTAACGTGGTGCTCACCCAACAACAGAGACCAAAATCAGATTGATCACCTGATGATCAACGGAACGTGGAGAAGATCACTGCAAGATGTGAAGGTGAAGAGAGGAGCGGACGTGGGAAGCGATCACCATCTGGGCCCGTATGCTTATGGGGGAAGTTCGCGACAACTCCCGAAGTTTTGAGTGACATCGGAAGTACTTGCCTCACTTTCGTATGCATGGGCCGGAAAAAGGGTTTACCTCGAAGCAAAGCGAGGAAGTAACTCAGGGTATTTTGCGACTACTTCTAAAGTTTTGAGTGACATCGGAAGTACATCCTCACTTTCGCATGCATGGGACGAAAAAAGAGTTTACTTTGGAAGCTAACGAGGAAGTAAATGAGGGTAAATGTACTACAGCCAGACCCAGTAGTAAACACGCTACTTCCACAGTTTCTCAGTGCAAAAAGGCAGGGCTTTTCTTCAGTTTTTCATGTCAAACCGAGCTGACGCTCCCAAAGAGAGAAAATAGAGGGAAAAGTCGTATCTTCTGCATGCATTTCGTGCAAATTTCCCTGAATACAAACCTGAGTTGCCAGCTTTGACTTTTGTTTGTTCTGGGTCATTGGCCACCACTCTTTCATTCCCGCTTATACGAGGGGGTTACTGTGTTTCTATGAAAATGGGCGTCGTTGTGTGCATGTGTGAGTGTGTGTGTGTGTGTTTGTGTGCGTGCGTGCGTGTGTTTGTGTGCGTGTGCGTGTGTGTGTGTGTGTGTGTGTTCGTTCGAGTGTTGAAGTGTAAGTTTCTGCTATTTTTTTTGTCATTGCTTTATCTCTGTGTGTGTGTGTGTGTGTGTGTGTGTATGTATTTGTGCCAGTGCCTGTCTGCCTGTGTGTGCGTGCGTGCGGGTATAATTGTGCGTCTGTTCCTTCATACGTTTGTTTGCGTGTTCGCGCGTGCCGTGTGTGCGTATGTGTGTGTGTGTGTATGTTTGTGTGTGTGTGTTTGTGTGTGTGTGTTTGTGTGTGTGTGTTTGTGTGTGTTTGTGAGTGTGTGTGTGTGTGTGTTTTCGATGTTATGTGTGTGTTCGACGGTGTGTGTGTGTTCGACGGTGTGTGTGTGTTCGACGGTGTGTGTGTGTGTGTGTCTGTGTGTGTGTGTGTGTGTGTGTGTGTACCCACTCCCCACACTATGATGAGCTGACTATATTTGCGCCTTGATATTTTATTCATGTTCTTACGTTTTATGCTGTTTATTGTGATTCACCACACCCGAGTTTATCGTAATTGAGATAATAAAGTGTTCTATGTCTATGTATTATGTCTAATACACATGCACACACGCACGTAGGCTACAAAAATCCAATCTTGACTTTGAACTTTATATAAACATACATCCTCTTCACAATTAACGAGGACAAACGTAATTTACAAACACCTAAGTACAACAATTTTTCTGTTTTAAAAATTCGGACACACATTTTCTCAAATAATATGAAATTCGCTGAACTTATCTTCTTTTCACTACACCTTTATATCTTGATTCCCAAAAAATGGAGTTCTGCCTTTTTAAATTTACCAGTAACACAAACATTCGCTCTGACCAAACTATTTTTGTCCAGCAGTTTTACCGATACACAATCATTAAAAAAACACTACAAAAAGAGTTTTAAGTTAACCGACTTCGCTACCACATAAACAACCTTTTTTTATTGTCCCCAACATTCTGGTCAACGAAATCATTATTATAGACAGTCATTCTATTTAAGGACAATTATCACAGCTTTCGTTCAACCAGTTAAAAACAACAATTATAGTAAAAGCTAAAGCGCGATCAACGTTTGCCCATTTACGAACTCGCGATGAGATTCGTTTCTTCTGGTCACCAAGCCTACTGTTTACAAACGCATGCGCACTAATTGGGATTCCCCCAATTTTCTCGACCTTGACCTCAGAACTCTCGAAGCCACAACTTCGGCGTTCAATTTAGCTCGTGCATACCGAGTAGCTGGCAACTTTGCTTTCGAAGTTCCCACTTCCAATGTCAAGGGCCTCTCGCTTGACATAATTATACGACGATATCGCATCTCAAGGGTCCTTACCCATCCAAAAGAAACCTCCAGCGCATACTACAATTGCAGGACATTCCGTTTTTAAAGGCAGCTCATTGGGAAATGATCTCAGACACAATATCGAAGACGTGAAATGCGTCAATCGAGCAACTGTCGTAACTTGGCTACAATGAGACGGTCTCCTACCTTGCACCATAGACACGGACTGTGACATTCTTGTTTAATTTAGGTGAAATGCTTAAAACAGAGTGACTCAAAAGCGACAGTTCGATCAGTTACTGACCGAAAAAAACGTGCTCGAGTCATTCGGCGAAGGTGGCGAGCTTTCAAACCAGCACGACTGAATAACTCAGAATGCCTTTTTTCATCATGCCTCTATTCTACACGAGCAACATAGTGCAGTGGTAACGGTTCCGGACTCTCGTTCATTCGCTCCGGGTTCAAGTTCCGCCGGGAGCTATATATTTTTTTTATTAATCTTTTCCTTTTTAAGCCTCCGCAATTGCATTCCGGCTGCAAAAACCGGGTTTTGCCTCTGTGTTAATTTTATTCATTTGCAAAAGAAAACTTCCTATGCTTTGAAAAAATCATATCATGTCTTGACTTTCAACTGTACGCGCGTGTGTATATGTGTGTCACTACGGTGAGTATGTGTGTGTGTGTGTGTATGTGTGTGTATGTGTGTGTATGTGTGTGTGTGTGTGTGTGTGTGTGTGTGACGTGTCACTTGTGTCATCATAGTTTCAGTGTGTGTATGAGTGTAGATTGAGAGAGAATGAGAGAAAGTGAGAGAGAGTGAGTGTGTGGTTATTTGTTTGTGACTGTGTGCGTGCGTGTATGGGTGCGTGTGTGTGTGTATATGTGTGCGCGCGAGCGCGCGCGTGTGTGTGTGTGCAGTGTGTGGTGTGTGTGTGTGTTTATGTGTGCCGTCAGTGTCACTTGTGTCATAGTGTCAGTATGTGCATGAGTGTACGTTTGTCTGTGTGTGCGTGTGTCGTAAGAGAGAGAGAGAGAGAGAGAGAGAGAGAGAGAGAGAGAGAGAGAGAGAGAGAGAGAGAGATAGAGAGAGAGAGAGACCGACACTTCTTTGGCAATTTTGGACCAGACAGCGTCTTTATGTTTAACAGTTAGACTGTTCTGAAATTTGGACAGAATAACCGTTCTTTCGTAAAACACTTCTGTCAAGAGTACAGCAATTTCACCATCTGAAAAAGGCGCAGAACGCCCCTCCGTGTCTACTTTCTTTTTGAGCGGCACACGTGCCTTGCCATTTTCGTTGACTGCCATGTTGATAGAAACGTGCGCATGCGTATTAGTAGGGATTCCCCCAATTTCCCCGACCTTGACCTTAATACTCTCGCTGTCACTACTTTGGCGTTCAAGTCAGTTCATGCATTGTGAACAGTGTTAGAAAGTTGACTTCGGGAGTTCCCACTTCGAAAAGAGGCCTCTACTTCCAGTGTTTCTTACTTCTAGTTCATGCATACGGGCCCTGGTGGTAGCAAACATCAAGCTAAAGCTGAGGAAGACTGGAACAAAGACGAAACGATCACAGCGCTTCAACATCGACAAATTGAAAATGCCCCAAATCAAAACAACGTTCTCCTTAGAACTAAAGAACAAATTCCAAGCGCTGCAAGAACTACAAGAAGAAGAGGAGAATACTGGTAATACAAATGTTGACGCTGCTTGGAAAAGAATTGAAGGGATCTACACAGAAAGCAGTCAGACATGTTTGGGATACAGGACTGGGCAGAAAGGCAAAGAGTGGATCCAGCAGGAAACATGGACTGCCATCGAGGAGAGACGAAACATCAAGAAGAAAGTGACAGATGCAAAATCAGCACGACTGAAGGAACGATACCAACAGGAGTACTCTGAAGCCCACAAGAAAGTGAAAAGACTGGCCAGGAAGAACAAAAGGGAATACATGGAAGAACTTGCTACACAGGCAGAAGAAGCAGCCACCAAAGGAGAACAAGGAAGCCTGTATAAGATCACAAAACAGATAAGCGGCAAGTTTAAATCAGCAAGCGCAGGCCCAGTGAAAGACAAGCAAGGCAAACTCCTAACAACAGAGAAGGAAATTGAAGAGAGGTGGGCTGAACACTTTCAGGAAGTGCTAAACAGACCAGATCCTGAAGACACACCAGAAATAGAGGAAGCTGAGGAAGATCTGGACATCAACACAGAGCCGCCCACGAAGGAAGAAATAATCAGAGCAATTAAGACCCTGAAAAACAACAAAGCGCCGGGAGGAGACTGCTTGAATGCAGAGCTTTTCAAGACTGACCCAGAGACATCAGCAGCAATATTACAACCACTGTTTGAAGAGATCTGGAAGAAGGAAGAGGTCCCCAGCGAGTGGACAAAAGGCATTATCATCAAACTGCCTAAGAAAGGTGCACTGAACGACTGTAATAACTGGCGGGGCATTACATTACTATCTGTACCAAGCAAGATCCTCGCCAAAATCATCATACAGAGGATTTCAGACAGCGTGGACAAGACACTGAGAAAGGAACAAGCTGGATTCAGAAAAAACAGAGGATGCATGGATCAGATTTTTGCACTCAGAAACATCATTGAGCAGTGCACAGAGTGGCAAAGGCAACTATACATCAACTTTGTGGATTTCCAGAAAGCATTTGACAGCGTTCACAGGGACAGCCTATGGAAGATTCTCAGGCACTATGGAATACCCCAGAAAATGGTGCAACTGGTCAGGAGTTTTTACCAGAACTATTCTTGCACGGTCGGAGACAACAACATCAGTTTCCAAGTGAAAACAGGGGTCAGGCAAGGTTGTGTGATGTCATCGGTTTTATTCAACCTTGCCATCGACTGGGTGATGAGGAACACCACGAAAGACGCTCAGAGAGGAATACGATGGACTCTCTTCTCCTTCTTAGACGACCTGGACTTTGCAGATGACTTGGCACTGCTATCACATACACATAAACACATCCAAGAGAAGACCGACCGATTGTGTATGTTTGGAGGCCAAATTGGACTTAGTGTCAGCCAAAAGAAGACCGAGACCATGCTACTCAACGCCGAAAGACCTACCCCAGTGAAAGCCTATGGCGCCGACTTACCGCAAACAGAACAGTTTACTTACCTGGGCAGCATCATCCGAAAGGACGGAGGCGCCGAGAAGGACATCAAAAGCAGACTGAACAAGGCAAGAAATGTCATGCGGACCATGAACAACACATGGAAATCAGCCCAGTACAGCACTCACACAAAACTCAAGCTATACAGAAGCTGTGTGATGTCTACCCTCATGTATGGGTCGGAATGCTGGCGCATGACGAAGTCGGATGCAGCAAAACTGTCGTCATTCCACACCACCTGCCTCAGAAAGATCTTGAGAATATTCTGGCCCAGAAAGATCTCCAACAACGACCTTCTCCAACGATGCAACATGGAAGAAATGGAGACACTCATAACCCAGAGAAGATGGAGATGGATTGGCCATGTACTACGAATGGAAAACGACTCCATTCCGAAGGTGGCACTTCGATGGACCCCAGAAGGAAAGAGGAAGCGGGGAAGACCCAACCAGACTTGGAGACGAACAGTGGAGGAGGAATCAAAGGACCTCAACCACTCCTGGGCGACCCTGGAAAGGCTTGCAAGAGACAGACAAAAGTGGAGGTCCTTTGTCGCTGCCCTACACGCCACCAGGCGTGAAAGGCAGTAAGTAAGTAAGTATGCCCCTATAATGGCTTTGCCGTGAGGGCGTAAAACTTACATTTTCTTCTAGACACCTGTGCATCGACTGTATAAATTGAGAGAGAGAGAGAGAGAGAGAGAGAGAGAGAGAGAGAGAGAGAGAGATCAAATCAAATCAAATTTTATTTTCAAATAGTCAAATTTTATTTTATTTTACGAGGGTTGTGGCATAAGCAATATAAACGAGCTTCTTTTCAACCATCCCTCGCCCAGAGAGGGACTACTCGAGAGAGAGAGAGAGAGAGAGAGAGAGAGAACGAACGAACGAACGAACGAACGAACGAACTTTATTACTCAAGGATGGAGATTTTAGGCTCACGCCTAGTCTTACAATCTGTCCCTGCTAAACTAAGACATAAAGATAAAGACAATAAAAGGACAATTGTCAATCGCAATCATACAGTATTACTAACTACAACATTACCTATACGACTACATAATGCATAATAGAACATTGAAATGTACATGTATGTCAAGATAATACAAAGGAAAAGAAAATTCGACTCGCACACACACGCGCGCCGCATGCCTGCAATCACGTTCGCACTCAATACAACACACACACTCACACAAACACACACACACACATACATACACACACACGCACACACTCACACACACACACACATACATACATACATACACACACACATACACATATGCGCACACACACATACACACACACACACACACACACACACACACACACACACACGCACACGGACACACACACACAACAACAACTTCATCATCATCATCATCATCATCATCATCGTCGACATCATTATCATCATCAACAAAATATATAGAGGTTAGTGATAGCAATGCATTCTTGCTAGAAACAGCTTCAGAATGTAACTGTTCGTGACAACAGATATTTGCGAAGCTGCGCTTTGAAGTGTTTAATCGTGCTTGACCCCTTTATCTCACATGGTAGCGAATTCCAAATTGTTGAGCCCGAAAACGCTAAACTGGTTTTATATAAATCAATACGGGGTAGCGGGGAAATTAATTTGTTTGAGCCATATCTGTCTGTTGCTTTCTGAAATAATGATCGCATGTACTGTGGGGTCTCGTTTATTTGTACCTTAAACATTAAAAGAGCCTTATTAAATAATAACTGATCTTTAAGTGATAGAAAATTAAGGCTGCTAAGCTTTTGATCTGTTGATGTTTGTGGACCCGGCATGATAAGTTTAGCTGCGCGACGGTGAAGAGAATTGACTTTTTTTAAGTGAACATCGCTACAACCATCCCAAAGTGTAGATGCATAATTCAGGTGAGGTAAAATATGACCAAAATAAAACAACTTGAGTGCTGAGGTATCAGCGTAATGCTTTAATTTGGAGAGAAGGAACAAGTTTTTAGATAAGGTTTTGGTAACACGGTTGAGGTGGGACTGCCACTTTAATTCAGCGTCTATGGTGACCCCGAGAACACGATGGCTGGTTACTTGCTCAATGGGTGACTCATTTAAACTGAGATGAAGATTCAGAGGAGCGAGTTGGTGTTTCTGTCGTGTTGTGATCACCATGCATTTAGTTTTGCCTGGGTGTATAATCATTGAGTTTTGTTTACACCAATCAAATATGTTGTTCAAACTCGTTTGAAGAGAGGTTTCAATAGATTGTAAACTTTTACCGGACGTGTAAAGAGACGAGTTGTCTGCGAAAAGGTCAAGAGAGAGAGAGAGAGAGAGAGAGAGAGAGAGAGAGAGAGAGACTTTGTGTGAGTGAGTTAGTGGGTCGATGATGTGTGCATGCGTATTTGTTTTTGTGTGCGTGTGTGTGCTTATGTGTTCGTGCATGTGAATCAGATGGCCCACTTGTCCATTGCCAGGGGTATGACCCTTTGCTGGTGAACGACTATGCCAAAGGCATTGCACTTCTACTAACTTTATGTACAATGTATCTGTTAAAATGTGAACTGTCAAGCGCTTGCAGCTGTTGTCAGGATTTGAGTTTTTTTTAAAAGTGATGAACCGGGTACCTGACAAAATTCAGGGACAAGGCAGTGAGAAGCATGGAAGCACTGATTGTTGTGTGATTGCTATGACCACAACCGACTGTCAGTAGCATTCATGGACAGGTGAGACATCATAAAAGGCTGGTAATACAGTAGGTGAGATTATCTCCGACCGCAATCAGAGTGCACACCAGCAGTCTTGTGGATCCTGATTCATTCAGCTATTTGTGTGGAAATGAGCTAGTCGTTAGAGCCAGTACCAAGGTCACTACAGAAACTGGCCCGGGATGGACACTTTTGGTCTGTCATTTTTTACTTTCAAAATACAAGGAAGATGATGAACCCAATACACAGGAATTCCACAATCCCCCCAAAAAAACACCCAACAACAACAACAAATTAGTATCAACATTAATAACTTGGCTGAGTATAATTCATCTTTACTAGGAGTGGCACAGGCAACAAACCTTGAAAGGGTTGATCCTATGTGAGGCATAATGTCAGTTGCTCTGACCTGGAAGTTTTAGTGGTCTCTTCTCACAACATATTCCACACAAGCTGAAGACATTCAATACAATGACACATAAGCTGAACATATTTAACACAATGACACAGACGCACTCAAACAGGCAACGTTTATTGCTCACTTTGCATAGGCAAATGTGCACAACGACAGCAATGCATTAATCACAAAAAGCTATACAATATATATTATCTTACAACCTCAATAATCTCTTGTTTTTCAGCCATGCACCTTACAAAATGTCCAACAAAATATTTCATATCAGAGTACATGGGGAAAAAGGTGACCAAAAGGTGACCTAAGTTTGATTGTCCTGAATACATTCTAGATAGAAGATCTTTATGTTTCTGGTAAAGGAAAGCGTCTACAACAGTTCAGCATGGAATATTGAAGAGACATCAAGTACTAACAGTCTGGGATCCACCCAAGTGGCATATAATGTCTCGAATAATGCTGGCCAAATATCACATCAATAAGTTGTTAAGGTTGTCAAACACATCCCAGCAAGGACACATATACTCACACACATGACTAAATGCCACTTTGAATATACAAGAATTGGAATAGCTTGAGGACAGTACTGTTAAAGAGAGAATTATATTATATATCTCTTTAACAAAACAACCGACAGGAATCTTTTCCTGAAACTATCTAAAAACAATTGGATCTCACCAAAATCACAACCAGTGGTCTCAATATTCATTCAATACAACTTGCAACAACATTCTGTATTGCTTGCGTTACTTGTTCTGTAATAAAACTTATTTCTCGTTTCCTTGCCTTGTTTCTAGGCACATTTTTACTGGAAACATTTCTGTGACATGAATGAAATAATTTATTCGTTCAAATTCAGTATAAATTCATTTGACCAAAAAGGCTGAAGAATTTGTAGTTGAAGTCCGGAATGTCAACTATTTGTAATGTTTTGTGTGTGTAGAAATAAAGGTAAAATGGGATAATTTCAATAATAATGTCCTACTTGTAGGTTAACAAGAACTGTTTCATCTTTTTTCTCTCTTCAATGCCTGGGTTTTGACAGGAGAGCAAGACATGAACACTCCAAGAACTTGTACTCAGTAAACGGTTAATGCTCAGTTCCAGGGTCTGGCTCTAAGCATTGCAAAATCCTTTTGAAAATCAAAGACCTTATCAATTTTACATAAATTATTAAACAAGAGAAATTAACAGAAGACATTTCGAACACAGCAAATGCACAAATGATAGAGAGAGTGCATGGCTTTGTTTTTAAACTCTGAAAGTGCATCTTTAAAGTTGTAGTCATTATAGAGTGCAAAGACAAAACTGCCCTTAAACAACCTATTTATACAACTTCAGAGGAAATTGATGTAAAGGAACTGAAACACACCAGAATGGTATCCTAATGCATGAGGTAAATGCAAAAGCCTCAATAAATTGTAGAACTTAAGTTCTGACAGCCAAATGACAGGTACAATTTTCAAGGTCATGCACACACACAAATAAAATAAAATAAAATAAATACATAAAAGGACAAAAAAAAGAAAATGTTCAGATGATCCACTTTTCACATCACTGTAAAATTTCTTCAAGCTCAACAAAAATCGAAAATTTCAATAATAAATTTTCATTTGATTAATATACTTACCCGAATCACATATAAGCATTGACACAGTTAGAGATGCTACAGGTCTGAAAATACGCTCTCCCGTCAAGTTTAAGGGAAGCAACCCCACAAAAAAAGTGCTGCCTCAGTGCGTTGGTAAGTGCGCTAGTCCATGGGGGTTATCTCCCCTATGGCGTGTGTGACGTCACTACCGCTCCACAGCACGTGGTCTAGTCATACGACTTTATAGAATGCATAGAAACTATAGTGCGGTGGGAGGGAATTAACTATGTGATTGGGGTAAGTATATTAATCAAATGAACATTTATTATTGAAATTTTCGATTAAATTACATATTCTTACGCGGAATCACATATAAGCAGATATACTCCGTCACGGCGGAGGGCTGACCGTGCACCCAAAAGCGGACTCTACCAGATGGGTATTTTTGGGAAGCTTGGGGCCTGCCGAACATAAAAATCGATGTTAACAAGAAATATTCAAGGGCGCACTTTCTCTTCTCAGTCAAAATTCAACTATACCCTGAAAAGTGATGCACGAGCATTTCAGACGCTTGCCGCTGATAAAAGAAGTTCTCAGCCAAATTACGAACTCAAACTAGTACTTTTTACATATAAATGTGTTAGTTGGTATCTTCTGATTATCACAAAACAATTTGCGACTGCTTTGGCCGAGAATGCTGGTGGCAGTGGCATTATTACCAACCCTACCCTAAATCCTGTAATGACGTCATCCAAAATTTAGGTGAGTTTTGATTAAAAATAAATTCACACAAGACAGGTATTGTTGTTTGGCTTCAATTGATATATTTTCATCAAGTGTGATGTCTTGGCATGATATATGTAAAATATGAATGGATTTGAGCCATATACTTTGTCACTATGACCTTCCAACCTTCCAATCTTGCCCGGTAAAGCGTGTGAGACGTTTTCGGCCGAGTTCAGTGTGAGACGCAAAGTTTCCAGAATCCCATTTTTTACTTTTAAAGTGAATCTCTATACATTTAGCAATGCACCAGCAAAGTAGAGCAACTTAATGGTGACTTTTGGCTTAAAGGAGAATGCAAGTTTCCAGTACAAAGGACATAACATTTCTTACATACTGCTTGACTAAAAATCTTTACAAAAATTCTATATATTCTATACAAGAAACACTTAAAAGGAGAAACAGAATCTGTTAGTCGCCTCTTACGACATGCTGGGGAGCATCGGGTAAATTCTTCCCCCTAACCCGCGGGGGGTAACAACTTAACACTAAGTTTTCTTTATTCAGGCATTTTTTAAGTTAGAGCTTTGAAACTTTACACACGTCTACGGATATATGAATGCTGGTCATTACGCAAATATAGTTGACTCTCGTAATATTTCAAGGTCACAACAAGGTCATTACCAAGTGAAAACGAGTGAAAATAACACATTCTGCAACTTAAACCTCAAATAGTTAAATCCAATATTTGACTTTCATTTTTATCAAAGTAATGCTTACTTATTTCAGTTTGTTTTTACTGCTCGCGAAAATCATTATTTTGACAGTACACACAGACCCATTTTGCATGGGGACCTATACCTAGTGAGATTTGATTACAGGCAATGCGAGCCCTGAACTTCAAGCAGCGTGTCTTCGTGGTCAAGTTTTAAAATTTTATTTTTTAACTACACTGTGCAAAAAAAGTATCGCATAGCTGAATAGTTCTAAGTTCCAGACAAACATTCTGATTGGAACGCCTCGAAACTAGCTTTTGCAGTTCAGTTGAACCCGATAGTCGATTGAGTGAGCAAAATTCACCGCGCACATGCAAGATGTGCATTTTGAGGCCAAAACGCACATTTTGTTGTTTTGTGCTCCTGTGCTGCACGTTTTTTGGAGATTTCACTCGAAATTTCGCGTAAGGTTAGCTGAGCTCATGTGCCAACTTGGGCAATAAAAAGCAAAGCAGTTCTGACTGATGCGGCCATTCCCTGAGGAAATGAAAAATGTCACAACTCAATGCTTCAGTACGAGAGAACGCCCTTGGCCGCCTTCAAGCAGGCCGGAGCCAATCCGAGGTTGCCAGAGCCCTGCGGGTGTCCCAGAGCACCATCTCTCGCCTCTGGCACCGTTTTCAACATCTGGTAGAGTCCGCTTTTGGGTGCACGGTCAGGCCTCCGCCGTGACGGAGTAATAGCTTCAACAAGGCGGTGGGGACTTACTGTTATGTTCTGGAGAGTACCTGTCCCGCTGCCACCAAGGCAGGAAGAGAACGGGAACCGTCCTGTCTGATACCGGCGATGTCTCTCAGGTAGAAGTTTATAAAAACATCATCTGATTTCCAGTAAGCTGTGCTCAAAACGTCATCTAGTCTTCTAGAGCAAAGGACTGCCAATGACGAAGTCCAGGCCCTGGACTCGTGCCGTCTCGAGAGGAAGGACAGGCTGCCCCCCCCCCCCTTTTTGGTGCGACACCACTCGTAGGATTGGTTTATGAGTGAGGAAACCCACTGTGTCAGGGTCAATTTTGAAATGTCTTTTTGTCTTTTGGTGTTCAAAGAGACGAACAAGAGTTTCTGGTTATTGGACTTAACTGGCTGCTTGCGCGCCAGGTAGAGGTCAAGGGCTCTGACAGGGCAGTTGACTAAATCAGGGTCATCTGCGGCTAAGATACGACTGAGTGGCTTGAGTTTAACAACCGGCGAAGGCTGATCCGGTCTCTGATTCTTAGCTAGAAAATCAGGACAAAACCGAAGAGAAATTGAGCCATCGGACGCACCTGAATGCCTCAATGCCGACCGAACAACCTCCACACGCGAAGGTTGAGCTACTGGGGCTCGTTGTGCGGAATGCCGGTCCTGGGCTGCACCAATTCTCCTCTTACCAGATAAAGAGGAATGGGTGGTCCGGGGGCCAGTCTCAGCAGGTCGGGAAACCAAGGCTGAGTTGGCCAGAGCGGGGCGACAAGAAGCAGAGACGGCCTTTCGAAATCCGCCTTCCTGATGACTCGGCCGAGTAAGGGGAGGGGGGGGAAGGCGTAGGCCCGTCCAGGGATTGTCCAGAGCGTTTGTCTCCCAAGCCTCTGGGTCTGCAAAGGGAGAGACAAAGATGGGTAGTCTCTTTGAATATCTTGTTGCACAGAGATCTACCTGAGGCTTCTGGACTAGGGACCACAGGCGTAGAAGCCCGCTGTGTGTAATGGTCCACTCTGTCGGACGCGGTTCGACCGACTGAGCGCGTCTGCTAGCGTGTTGAGACTCCCAGGCAGGTACCTTGCGGTGAGCGAGATCTGATGTTGTTGACACCAGGTCAAGATTTCGCAGGTCCTGTTCGAAAGCGAGGGTGAGCGGGAGCCGCCCTGCTTGTTCACATAGGCTGCCACTGTCGTGTTGTCTGTAAACAGACGGACGTGCTTGGCCCGAAGGAACTGGAGAAGCTCCACGAGTGCCAGAGCCACTGCCTCCAGCTCTAGCAGATTGATGTGCCAGAGCTTTTGGTGTGGTGCCCTGGAACGCCCTGGCAGATCCAGTCTGGTTCCAACCACTGAAGAGTCGTGGATTGAAACCAGTCCCGGAGTGGAACGAGGGCATTCCAGTCTGGAATGGGGGAGTCCACAAGAGGTTTCAGGGCTAGCTGAAATGGTCTCTTGTGGACCCTCCCGAGAGGGACCAGCGGCGCCATGGACTCCATCTGCCCTAAAAGGGAGGCGAGAGTCCTGATGGCGGCCTGCTGGAGAGTCAAAGTGGAGCGGATCAGAGCTTGAAGCTTGTCCACTCGCTTCTGAGAGGGACGAACGTTCCAGGTGATCGTGTTGAATGTCATGCCCAAGTACGTGAAAACTTGGGATGGCTTGAGCTCCGACTTTTACCTGTTGATTGAGAAGCCCAGAGCGTGGGCTTCTTGAATGAGCCAGTCGTCGAGGTAGACTCGAAGTCTGATACCCTGGGACCTCACAACGGCGCAAAACTGTCTGACCATCATGGTAAAAATCCATGGTGCCAGGGACAGCCCAAAGGGGAGCGCTCAAAACTGATAGACCTCGGTGCCCCAACAGAAGCGAAGCCACTTCCTGTCGGCAGGATGCATCATGATGTGGAAAAATGCATCTGTAAGGTCTATAGAGGTCACCCAGTCTCCTGGGCGGAGGGCATCTCTGACCGAGGCTGGATTTTTCATCTTGAACCTGATCACCCTCAAGAAAGTGTTGAGGTGTGACAGGTCCAAGACCGGACGCCAGGCTCCTGAAGCCTTGGAGACGGCAAAGAGCCGACCGTAAAACCCCAGTGAGCTGTGGTCGGAAACTTCCTCTACAGCTCCCTTCAGCAAAAGAGCAGGGATGTTGTTACAAATTCACACCTATAGGACAAATGTCCTGAGCTCTTCCGCATCAATAGGACATTTGACCGCTTTCAGGCATTTCAATAGGACATCATAATTTTTTGCAAAACACTGTCCATGGTTTGTTTGTTTGCTTAACGCCCAGCCGACCACGAGGTGCTGCTTTGACATATAACGTGCGCCACACACAAGACAGAAGTCGCAGCACAGGCTTCATGTCTCACCCAGTCACATTATTCTGACACCGGAACAACCAGTCCTAGCACTAACCCCATAATGCCAGACGCCAGGCGGAGCAGCCACTAGATTGCCAATTTTAAAGCCTTAGGTATGACCCGGCCGGGGTTCGAACCCACGACCTCCCGATCACGGGGCGGACGCCTTACCACTAGGCCAACCGTGCCGGTCACTGTCCATGGAATGGCTCCAAAATCATGTGCACACACAAAATGACACATGCTTTAACACGCACACACACTGAACATTTTTGCATACATTGTTTTATTAATTTAGTTTCAAATAGGACACACACAAAGAAATAAACGACTAAAAAGCAACCAAAACCTTCAGCACTCTTATTTTGATTCTCTCACAAACTGCATGATTTGACTAGAAAATGAAATACTGAGTACATTTAAAAAAAAAAGTCTGTTTCAACACAGATTCAACAAAGCAGTATGGTCTCTTTGCTGTCAAGGCAACCAAACAGGGTCAGCCATGAAAAGTTATTAAACCGTTTTTGCGAATTTCATGCTGTGCCGACACTATGTCCCGCACAAAAGACAAAACTTCTCCGTGGTTGTGTCAGTTTCAGCAGCCACACTGTCATTGGCACTGTAATTTTCAAGAATGACGCTCGCCGTGTTTTCACCTGTTTTGGACCCAAACGTAGCACAGGATGCCTTTGAAAAGCGAAAGGTGTTCAGCTTTTGTTGATCTTTGGCAGGCCTTAGTTTTAATTCGGTGGCATAATTCAATGCACTTCGTCAAAATGTCTCGAACTGAAACCAAAAGCAGACGCAAGACTTAGAGCCAGTTAGAGTTGTCTCCCGTACTCCCAACTTAAGTGTGCTGCAGACGGGTGTACCCAAACGGCTCATATCGCAAACGGTTCGGAATTCCAGAAAACGCAAAATCCGCACTGCACAACTTCAGTGCACCTTCGCTTTTTGAAAATGTGTATCTTGGAAGAAAAATATCGAATATCGCGCTGTCCGAGGGAATGGAGTTCTTATCAGACAATGACAGCGCTCAGTTCAATAGGACATCTGACCGCCATGCGGCTATGTGAATCGGACATTTGAGCCTTTCAATCAGTCTATGTCCGATGTCCGACGCCTAACCACATCCCTGAAAGAGCGGCGATCTCCGTCTGCAGGACGGATCTTGCTTCCTGCGTGAAAGGAGGCTTGAAGCGCGGTGCCTGCCTGGTTAAGGGTGCCAGAGCAGGCGGAACCCCGATCTCACCACTCCCACTATCCACTGGTTGTGTGTTGTGTCCATCCAATGTGATAGTGCCCTGGAGGGGCCTCCCGCCACCACAAAAGGAGTGGGCAGGGGGGGGTGGGTGGGGGGTGGTGAGATTGGGGGCGCTTCATTGGGGGTGAGGCATGCGGAAGCTCCCCCTGCCCCTACCAGAGGAGGATCTCTTGTTGGAGCCTCTCGTAGGGGTAAGCGAACGTTTCTGGGCAGGCTGCCTGCTCGGGCCAGAGGCCTGAGGAGGCTTAGGCTGGGGAGGCTTGTTCTGCTCCAAACTGTGAAGTGAGAAGTTAGAGAACTGCTGATCCCGATTCTCCTGGATCTCCTTCCTCCTGGCGTCGATTCGACGCCAGTTGGCCGAAGAGGGAGCCTTCAACGAAAGGGGAAGCCTTGAGGGTCGACAAAGTCGTGCTCTCGGTGAACCGAGAGTTCGCCAGAAACAATTCCCTTCTCCTCATGACAGAATGAGAGTAGAGAAGAGAGTTTCATCTGTTCAAAGTTGACCTTGGCCAAGGTCGAGAGCAGAGTGGTCACATCCTCTGGGTCCTGTTCCTTGCTCAGGACAAAGGGGTCGAGCAAATCTGTCAAGGCCCAAGAAAGAGCCCTGATGATCGTCTCGGCAATGGAAGCTAACTCCAGAGACTGGCGACCGATCTCCTCAAGAGAGGAGAGGGTGCCGTCAGGATAAGAAACTCCCGTGTCCTTTTTAACCTGCTTAGTTAAAAGAGGCTGGAGTTCCTGTGGCACTGGCAGGGAAGCCCTGGGTAGTGCGAAGGAAGAGATCAAGTTGCGGGAGCTCTTGGGTAGAACAAGCTTCTTGTGAACGGAAGGCGTAAATGTTACCGCCTGTTCTGGAGAAGCAAGCCAAGGCTCGGCCGCTTGGGGTGCTTGGCCGTAAGCCAGCAGCAGCGGTACCAGGGTGAGAGCTAGGCCGCTGCCAGAAGGAGCAGGCTTAGCCAACACTTGAGCCAAATGGTACGCAACAGAGGGAGACTCCTCAAACCGGAAGTGGGAGTCTTCCTCCTTCTTGGCCCGGAAGTCGTCCACCGCCGAAGGAGCACACGCAGCGGCGGCATCCGACGACGAAGCGCCCTCAGGAAAGTATCTTGAAGTAACCTTGGCCGCAAGTTTGAGGGCAACCCTGAGCTTGGACGGGATACAAGAACGAGTCTGATCGTTGGCGATTGACTGAGTATCAAAAGCCGAAACAGACGGGCAATGACCGTAGTCAAAGTTGCCTGGAGCCAAAGAACGGTCGGCGTACCTGGAAACCGGGAAACCGACCGGCCGAAAGTTGTCCTGTGTCACCTCTTGCCTAGGCAGAGGAAGGTGAGACAAGGAAGAGTCAAGTTCCGGGCGAGCAACAGGAACTGGGAGTGCATTAGTCACTGAAGCCGAAGGCTGGTATGACTGTTGCATGGACTGCGGCCGGAAGCCGGGATGCCCGTAGGCAAGTCCTCGTTTCGAACCCTCTGTGGCACTTAAGTGACCGACTGAAAGTGGAACTGTATTTCCGGCCGGAGCCGGAAGAGCAGTAGTCACGGTAGCCGGCGGCTGATGTGACTGTTACATAGACTGCGGCCGGAAGTCGGACTGCCCGTAGGCCAGTCCGAGTTCCAAATCCTCTATGGCACTTAAGTGACCGACTGAGAGTGGAACTGTCCTTCCGGCCCAAAACGGAAGCGCAGCAGTCACGGTAGTATAAGACTGGTGTGACTGCTGAGTGTGTCCCAAAACCTCTGTGGCACGTAAGTGACTGACTGAGGAAGGAACAAACAAACCGTGCACATGGTGAGTGTGCGCTGGCCGAGTCCCAGTAGGGACGAGCATATCCGAACCCCCTCTTAAGTAAGGGGGACGGTAGAGGCCGGCCAGGCCTGTCTCCCAAGGGAGAATACCTACACGTACCACCAGTACTGAAAGGCAGGTCTGTAGGACCGGAAACCCACCAGGTGTCGGCGGAAGAAACACCGGGGGAAGGGTCCCTGGTGATGGTGGCCGATGGAATCCTCAAAGAAGCAAGAGAGCTCCTGTCCCCCACCGCAGGGGGAAGGGGGGAGCTGCTCGGCGGAGAGGCCCTCTGTATCTCAGAATGGACCAGACTGCGTATTTCTGGAATGAGAGAAGACAACAAGATTGCCACAAGAGAACTAGTCTCTGGAGGCGAAATGGCGGCTGAAACAGACGAAGTCCCCGCAGGGACGCTAAGTTCTTCCGGGGAAGAAATAGGCACTGAAAAGGACGTCTTATTTACAGTATCTGTAAGTTGAACAATAGTCTCGGACGGTCTTTTCGAAGAGGACTTCGGTTTCTTTGGGGTACCCTTGACCTCACCCTTAGCGCCGCGTTTAGTCTTGCCAAAATGGCGGCCAAAAAGCTACTGCAATAACACAGCTGAAGACTGTGATTAAATAACAGTAGCTAGCAAGCAAAACAGAATGCAAAACATAATAGAAAAATCTCACCAACAGGTAAGAAGCTGATGGGTGGTGACCGGTGGGTAACCCTTGCTTTACAAGCAAAGGAGGGTGCAGTCACCGCAGAGCAAAATTCAGACGACCGATTCCTCTAGCTGAAAAAGTCGTATGACTAGACCACGTGCTGTGGAGCGGTAGTGACATCACACACGCCATAGGCGAGATAACCCCCATGGACTAGCGCACTTACCAACGCACTGAGGCAGCACTTTTTTGTGGGGTTGCTTCCCTTAAACATGACGGGAGAGCGTATTTTCAGACCTGTAGCATCTCTAACTGTGTCAATGCTTATATGTGATTCGGCGTAAGAATATGTAATTTAATAGACGTTTTCCGGAAATAGCTTTGTCAGGATTTTCGACGGTCTGGAGGACAGGTTTTTCACATCTAGAGCACTCTCCACGTCTCTGACGGGCTGTTTCCCGTGATTGGGACGAAGAACGAACTCTGATGTGTATGCTATGCGACGTGCACACAATATGATACCCTTTTACTTTCAAAAATATAATCATCAGAGCCACGAATCGCCACGGATGGCTTGCGGATCACTGGAAGTGTTCGCTAAGCACCTTTGTTTTCCTAATACTACATGACCTCAAGCAAAACCTACGTGACCTCGATAAAAACACGTTGCCAGCAATCCTTTCCACAACAAATCTGAACTTTAATGAACTTGTGAACGCAGATTTTTGAAAGAAAAGGGTTTCATATTGTGCGCGCGCTACATGGCATACACATCGTCCCGATGGCAGGATACAGCCCGTCGGAGGCGTGGAGAGTGCTCTGGATGTTGTGAAAAACCTGTCTGCAGTTTCAGGGTCTCCTACTCCTCCTGACCGCTGATAATCCTGACAGAGTTAGTTTTGAAAATCGTCTATTAATTAAGGTCAACAAGGTCCCAAGCAGTGTATGCAATGTTTGGTCCACAGAGAACCCCAGGAGGACATAGATATCTGAGTAAGGTCAATCACACATTTTCGGCTTTTAAAACGTAATGACCAGTGAAACACAAGCAAACTTAAAGTACAAAATGAATGAAAGACTTAAAGAATGCTCCAGTGTTACCGTTCCTGGACTTTGATTAAAGAAAGTTGTGGGACTTATCCTGAAACTGAGATTTGTTCCCTTAAATCTTGTTTTAATAAGCATACTTACCATACCTGACAATAGGCTAGCCTAGGGTTTAGGTCGGTCGCGTCCATGAATAAAAAAATTAGCTGTCCGTTTTGTGCCGGATTCCAGTAAATGATCATACCGCCAGTCATGTGGTTTCTGGACTAGTTGATCTGTGATCTCACTTTTTGTTTGGGTGAATAGTCTCCGTGGAAACTACCACCCTAGGTGTGAGAGGGGAGGCGGGCGGGAATCCGTGTAAGGTGTGCTAAGTATGCTTATTCAAACTAGATTTAAGAAAAAAATCTAAGTTTAATTGCACATACTCTACCATACCTTACAATAATCTGAATGTAAAGAACAGGCAGAGGGATAGCCTAGAGTTGAGGTTCCGCAGTGATGTGCAGTTGATGGGTCACCAAGAAGTGAAAGGAGCTGCGTTTGCAAAGTCTGAGAGTAAGACTGTGGTGAAGAGGTAGCCTTAAGTTTTCGGAGCCCTGGTATACAGAACTTAAGGGCATATTACCGGGTGTAAGGCGGGATCCTCTAGATAGAAAAAAACTTTTAGCGTATGACTTGGAACAGTGGAGAAAGATCTCCTGATCTCTTACAAGTCCCTGAGAACCGGAATGAAAAGAACTGTTGTTCTTCAGAGAAACTCGATAAGATCCGCTAGGAGTGTGAACCTCCTACAGCAACTGTGCAAACAGAGAGAACAAATGAAAGCATCTTGAAGAAAGGGTTTGAGGCTCGCTGAAGCAGCGTTAAATAAAGGAGCAGACAAAACAAACCCCCCTCCCCGCACAACTGCATCCATTACACCGGATTAATGACTTGGTGAAGGTACGGAGTGCTAGGAAGATGCAATGGAAAGGCTCTAGAAAATAGGAGGAGGGGGTCCTTCTCTTAATGATTCCCAAGGGACGTCAGAGTGCCTCCTGGCAGAAGAAGGATCTGTGGAGAAGTGATTTGGTTCCCCGAGGCAGAGGGGGCACTTCCCTACCTGGAGAGGGACGGTTCGGTATGTTAAGCCTTAATTCTCAGGTGTGAGTGCTGGCCTGTGAGGGGCAAGTCCCAGAGCACCGGCCACACTAACTTAAGGGCCCTGTGTTAACTAACTATGGGAGGTGTTGTGGAGCCAGAGTTAAGGTTGAGCCTCCATGTGAGGGAGAACAATGGAACCACTTGTTCAGTCCTCCTAAGTAAGACACACTCTGATCTGCCAGGTTGGGAATGACTCCCAGATGGCGGAGTAGAACCCAGTCTATGCCAGTATAAGCTGGCTACCATTGCAGCTGGTCTAGTGAAGCTGGTGAAAACCAGTCTTCAAAATGGTGGCTTTAGTTTCCCCTGTCGAAATATGTATGGCTCGTAGTCTCTTAAGCGAGTTACATCTCTGAAGGAGCCATGGATTCCGCGATGGAAATAATTCTTGGAGGAACCTAAGTGGAGGATAACTCTAGGACAGGGTTCTATTTTCTTAAATTTCAAGACAGGGCAAGTGTTTGAAGAAACTAGGGGTCACGGGAAGAAATCCCAGCTAGCTGATTAGAAGCAGGGAGGAACCTTCAGTCTCTTAAAGAGGAGCACTGTGCCGACCGGGAAGGGAGGCATGTGAGGTGCGAGGGAAGGCCCAAGTGAGGTGGGGGAACCTCTTGGTTGTTGCCAACTGCACCCCGTGTTCCCAGACAGTCACCCATCCAAGAACTAGCCAGGCCCGACGTTGCTTAGGGAGAAGTAAGCCTAAGTAGCCGTAGCCTTGCAGCTGAAGTGTTCAGAGTATCTGAAACATGAAGCTGCAAGTGACTGATCTGACAGGGAGCTGGCGGAAGGTGCAATGACAGCTTGGGCGAGGAAGGTCGAGTTGAAAATTCCAACTAGCCTTAAGGGCTAGAAGCTAAACTTGCAAAATGTACCCAAGTAAAGGAAATGTTACATGTACCCCTTTCTGATGGTTTAAGAAAACCGGGGTAGACAAATCATTTTGATAAATGCACCGAACGGAGAAGTAAGCTGATCACAGAGGCATTTGCAATATTTAAGTGAACGACTGTACCATTAAAACCTGATACTTAAAAGTTCCTCGATTTGATGTGGGCGAAAAATGTTTGCTCGCCAGGCAAAAACCTCACTGTTGGAAAATGGGTGAGAGTATGTGTTCCCATTCCAAGGCCACTGAAACTAAGACAAATGCCTGCCAAATTTGTTTTCAGCCCTGGGTATTACCTTCTCTTTGAAGCGTGTGCTGTCAATCTTAGTATGTTTTTTAACTACCTGTGCAAACTCACTGTTCAGATAAGGACTGCTGAAGGGGTCTATGTCGACCAAAAGAGGGTGGATTTCCTGTAGGCGTTTTTCTTGTTGACAGGGTGAATTCCCGCTAGAAAAGTACGATACCGCTCAATCTCACGCCAAACGTGTGACTGCCGTAAACCAGTTTAAATTACCTTAGCGTTACTTGCCCTTCAAAAATGGCGGTTCGACAAGATAATCTTTTAGAGTTCCTGAATTTAGTTAATGGCAATACGCAAGCCAGCTAAACAAAAATGTTCTGGGTAGATAATTAATTTGACTTTCCCCTTGTTTGTAAAGGTTGCCAAGTTTTACCATTTATGATTCTTCGTTGATTTTCAATTGGTCCCTTCTGTTTTTGTCACGTTGATTTTGAGGGTATCCTTATTTGAGCGGCGGTCATGTGATCCATGTAAAATAACACTTTAATCCAAAAAGTGTGCCAGATACTCAAGTGCACAATGTTCGCAAATAACTGTCAGGATTTTCAAGCATTGTGGAAGAGTTGACGGTGATGCAAACAACATTTTTAGCAGTGTCCGCTCAATATAATGCCCTTTCCTTTCAAAGCATAATCATCATACAAATACCTATGTCATAACAAAATACCTTTCGTCACACAGAACACGCCCGGTTCGGCACTGCACTTAATTACACGCTTCCTTCTGAATCCTTCGCCAAGATTCGTTGCCGTGGCATGTAGTGATCGCTGAGCATGTGTGTTTTCCCAAACAAACGTGACCTCAAGACAAATTCATGTGACCTCCAGCCAAAAACACGTGACCTCAGGCAAAACAAGTTGTCTGTCATTAGGGAAAATTTTGTGTTTGAGTACGGTACCTATGGGCTATCGTGGAATCACTCTTATTTCCGAGTAGTCTCTAAATCTTTGATGAAACGGTCTCGTGGAAGAGCCGACCAACCTAATTTGCATAGGTAAAATCACTGTTCAGTTTTAGAGACTGACGTTTGTGCTGTGCAGAAAGTGGTATGCTGTTGCCCCTTTTGTGAGAGTGCAGTGGTGAAAGGTTGACTTTGCAAGGCTGATCGGTCAGAGAGCGACGGGATGACTGATGCAAGCGGATGTGGTTGTTGTGGTGTGGGATGAACGTGTTTTATCAATTAGAGAAATAAGTTAGTTATTATTTTAATGCCTGCGGCGAAGAGAGAAGAAGCTGATGTGAACTTGTGTCGGAGAACAGACAAGAGAGCTTCGGACTTAACCTAACTTCCAGGACTTTAGTGTGTGATTCTGAGGACATGTGTTGAAAACAGCGGTTCCAAGGATCCTGGGGGGAAGAGTCTGTGTGTAGTGCCGGACTGTGTTCTGCATCGGTATGGCAAGGAGGTATTTTGTGATGTGATTCCTGACTGTGTTATTGGACATTCAGAGGATTCAGAAGGAAGCATGTAAGTGCAGTGCCGAACCGGGTGTGTTCTGTGTGACGAAAGGTATTTTGTTATAACATAGGTATTTGTATGATGATTATGTTTTGATTTGAGTTAATAGTGAAATGTTTGAAATGGTTATTCGTTGTGTGCCCTGTGTGTTGTTCGAGTGCATGTTGCCATCATCCCGTATGCATGTGTGTGACTGTGTGTGTGTAAAAATGTACGACTGAGTGTGCGAATGTAGAAACCCTGTGCACGGAAAAGCAAACACCGGACCACTAAATCAGCAGATATATAAATTCCTTGACATTGTCAGCAATCACTGCGGGCCATTGATCATTGCTTATATTTTCGCAAGAAAAGGGTCTTATATTGAGCATACTGCATAACATACACATCAGTTATTCGCTGAAATGTACAGACTTCTTCAGAATTTAGACTCCCGAGGTATTCAGGGTCTAAATTCTGAAGAAGTCTGTAAATATGTGTCCGACAAAGTCAAAATGTCATGTAATTACTGCCCGTTAATTGTTTGAGTTTACCCGGTATTCATGTTATTGTTTGTCTGGTTGCGTTGCGATAACTATCAGGGTTGGTTATTTTTAGAATGGGGATTTTGCTGTACTTCTTCTCTGCGCATATAAACTGAACCTGGTGAACGCTAAGCATGCTAAAGCATGTTTGTGTAATTTAAAAGAGACGACTGTCATTTATTTTTTGGTTAAACGTTATTCATTTACTTATTTATTTATTAATTTTATTCATTAATAAAAATTTATTTATTTTGTATCTTATACTTTTAATTTCATAAAATTATTGTGTTTTTGTTATAACAGACCTCCTATCTTAGACTGTTAATTTCATAAATATTGTTTTCTCGTTATGATGAACCTCCTGATACATGTTTGTTTGTGTTGTACTGTATTTAAAACTAAAATAAAAATGTTTAAACAATTAAAAAAAGAAAAGAATTTAGACAGAAAACCAAACAAGCAAACCAACAAACAAACATGGGAAAACAATAAAGAAAGAAAAACCAACAAACAAGCATGGGAAAACAGAAGAAAGAAAGAAACAAAGTGGAGTGGAAGAAACATGACAATATGAGTGTTTGTACAACCAAGCATAAAAGAAAATTCATCCCAGAACCAAAAGATAAGTAATCTATGGTTTCTTTGTCATTTAAAGTGTTTGTTACGATTTGTTAAGAAAAATAAACAAAACTAAACAAATATGACGAAGGGGAAAAATTGAACAAAACTTGGACAGACCGGGATTCGGTCTCGAGTCAATCGAATGACAGGCCGAGTTCATAACCGTTCGGCCAAGGTGGCTGATGTACCAGATAGTGACACTGAAATGTACTGAAGAAGACATTAACCCGCTTTTGCCCCAACGCCGGTATAATCGAGCATTGGTTGAAATCTTTCGTGATCAATATCTGCTTTTTGTACTGAATCAGAATGTATTGTTGCTGAAATGTTTTTATTGTGTGACCATGAGTGACAGGAATTTACAAACAACATTTGGAAAGAATTTATTCAGAAGTGGCAGTTTGAATAACGTACAGTTTTGTGAAATTACCTGACAATTAGCGACTTTATGGGAGGGGTATCTGTCCTCTAACTTTTACCGCTGGGTAACACTCTTGTAAGCCCTTATCAGGGTTTCATAAATCCCAGATAGGGGTCTTATCGAACTGAAGGGATTTTACTGTTTTTTGAGTCACTTGAGAAAAAGTGACTCTATGTAATCGGTCAGTGTTAGTCTGTCCGGCCGGCCGGCCGGCCGTCCGGCCGGCTGGCCGGCCGTCCGTAGACACCACCTTAACGTTGGACTTTTCTCGGAAACTATCAAAGCGATCGGGCTCATATTTTGTTTAGTCGTGACCTCCAATGACCTCTACACTTTAACGATGGTTTCGTTGACCTTTGACCTTTTTCAAGGTCACAGGTCAGCGTCAAAGGAAAAATTAGACATTTTATATCTTTTCTCGGAAACTATCAAAGCGATCGGGCTCATATTTTGTTTAGTCGTGACCTCCAATGACCTCTACACTTTAACGATGGTTTCGTTGACCTTTGACCTTTTTCAAGGTCACAGGTCAGCGTCAAAGGAAAAATTAGACATTTTATATCTTTGACAAAGTTCATCGGATGTGATTGAAACTTTGTAGGATTATTCTTTACATCAAAGTATTTACATCTGTAGCCTTTTACGAACGTTATCAGAAAAACAAGGGAGATAACTAGCCTTTTCTGTTCGGCAACACACAACTTAACGTTGGGCTTTTCTCGGAAACTATAAAAGTGACCGGGCTCAAATTTTATGTGAACGTGACTCATTGTGTTGTGAATAGCAATTTCTTCCTGTCCATCTGATGCCTCATATAATATTCAGAACTGCGAAAGTGACTCGATCGAGCGTTTGCTCTTCTTGTTAAATGATTTACAGACTTTTATAGAATTTCTTGGTCGGCAACGTGTTGTTATTTGCCAAAACTGTCATGGGAGCAACTCTTTCTCAGCGCTTGAAAATCCTGACAGAGTTATATTCCGAAAACGTCTATTGACTGGCCTCGGAAGTCATTGGAAGCATCAACACAGCTTCTAGTAGGGGAAAGACTGTTTTAAACTTCTGAAAATTGCAGAATCTGTCATGGCCATTTTAAGCAAAGTTGCTGAAGATAATATTAATCCTACTTAAATCCCTAATGAATTCTGTTTTCATTAAAATTTAGAGACCCATCCGTCTTTTTTAATAAGGCCAAATAAAAATATATGTTGGTTTAGGGTAACCCGACCGACCTTTTTTTCCCCCACCGACCCTAAAACTTGTTTTTCATTTCTAAAAAAACCCAGTAAACTTTTGGCACATTGTGTGTACCATACCGAGACTAAAGGCCTGTCCAGACTTGGACGCCGTTTTACGCTATATGCACCGCAGGCCGTTTTGTGCGTCGCGCGGGATTTTGCCGAGTGGCCACACATCAACGACTTTTTTCACAACGCGGTATCAGTGGAGCGCAAGCGTCAAGGTCACCTGACAGGAAGGTCAACACGCTAGCGGTAATTTGCAAAGATGGCTGCGTACATACAAAACAGTGACAGTTGCATCGACTGCCACGCCGCGAACTTTGCGTCCCTGTTTTTGTATAACTTGGAAAATGTATTCCACAGGGATTCGTGGCTTCTGTATAGATTGATAAGTTCGCCGATCTGTGTCGAAGAGATACTTAGAGTCTACCCACAATCCAACTCGATCTGACGGTTGACGTCATCGCTCTGGTTTTCTCTGATTGGTCAAATTTCCGTCGTTCTATTTCTGTGTCAGAGAAATTAGAACACGCTCTATTCTTCTGCAGATAACGCTTCGCGATCATAGCCCGCTGCGGCGTGCCCAGCGGGACCGTTTTGAGCATAAGTCAAATGTGGACAGGGTCAGCCTGGAGTGTCTGGACAGGCCTTAAGGGAAGTAACTTCCTTTGAAATTGACTAAATTAAAAAAAAAAAAAAAAATTTAAATTAAAAAAAGACGACCTACCGACCCTATCTTTTTTGATCACGTTACCCTAAACCAACGTATATTTTTGTTTGGCCTAACTTCTGGCCTCCATTCACAGTACAAAGAGGGTCTTTTCTTTTCCCCTCTCACCTTTTGGCAAAGACACATGATGAGACTCATGACAAAATCAATAATCTAACCTGAAGAGAAAGTAGTAGATGCAAGTCTTGATCAGTAGCTCTCTCTCTCCCTCTGATATGGAACTAGCACTTGATCGTCCATTTTTTCACAGGGGTAAAGAAAAGGAGACCCTGATTTAACAGACAAAAAGTCCCAAATGCACAAATGCACTTAACAACAGAATGTTCCTCAGTGTGGCACTGCGTAGGCACTTTAAGTTTCACCCCCACCAGTTTGGAGAGAAATGGGACAGGAATCAAGCTCTGTAAGAGGAAAAGATGTGAGAATAGGCTGTGATGACAGAAACTATCCATTTAAGAATAGCCTGCCTTTAAAGTAAATGAAGCAAAACTGAGATGAATACTGTTCAACTTTCAACTGCATTGGACAGATACATTAATTCTGCTCCACACTGTAACAGTGACAATCCACAAAAATGATCATGTCCAGCAAAGAGAGCAAAATCATCTGTTGCTGATTCATTAATTAACACTCATTGGTGATGTCTGCCACCAGCGTACCACACATTACTACAGCACAGTTTGAGAATATATACATCAACAATCACCACAGGAATGCATTATGCAAGTTGAAAGACACACACACACACACACACACACACACAAGAAAAAGGAAAAAGGGAAACCTGTGTCAGCAAGACACCAGTGAATCTTTAGCCAAACAAATTAAATATTACGAAGATATTACTGCACTACAAATACTAAAGGCAATTATTCTTCTGCTAAACCAGACTGATGTCATGAGATCCTCAAATCCTCAAAGTGTGCAAAGTTTTGAAGCTCTAGCTTCCAAAACATCCGAGATAACCGCAATGTTATTTTTAAATGTTCACCGGCCAGCCGCCCATTCTGACAGACACTGCTCATTACTAAGACTAAAATTTGATTTAAACAAGAGGGGCAAATGCTCATACGACTCATCTTCGTAAAACACAATAAGAACCAGAAACAAATTACATGTATTTGCTGTCATATATATATATATATAGAATGACGTCAAGAGCGAGAATGCAGAGAAATTACGTCATGAGCAAGGGAGATCATCTCTGTGTGTGTCTCCGCCGCCTACATTCCAACGTGGAATTTTGAAAGCAGGGAGCACACTAGAGGTAATGGAAGAGGTGGGGGGAGGGGGTAAGCATTAGATCTAGAAAGAACTCTTCATAGACAGCCTACTGGAGAATCAAACCCTTTCGGAGCCGATTGCAACACTGAACAAGAATAACCCGAGGAGAGTAATCTACAACCTCAAAGGATTGAGAATTCACCGTAAGGGCATTCTCATAGAGTGCTGAACCTGAAAAGGTCCGTTTTTGTTTAGCCAAGACTGCTACCGGTTTCGAGCTGAGAAGCTCTCATCAGGCAGTCTTTTGGCATAAAACAGAGAAGAATTCTCAAACTTCTATGCAAAGTTTTAACAGAGTAAAGGATGATCTCCCTTGCTCATGACGTAATTTCTCTGCATTCTCGCTCTTGACGTCATTCTATATTTAACTTTTCTTCAAAAGTACAAGTGATCGAGTGCACATTTTGGCATTTTTAGCAGCGCTTTCATTATACATTTATATATATATATATATGGGTCGTTCTACAAAGCTGTGTACCACGAGAGGGTCATGACTTTAGAGTTAGATTTCAGAATGTTTCTCTTGCTTCTCGAATGATATACGGATATCAAAAGACTGCAAATTGACCAGAGATAACGATAATAAAATCAAGAAGATCATTAGGTTGGTTAATGAAAGCAAACACAGAAAATGACGTCAAAATGGCGTTTTTATTGTGACATTGCTTACATCTTGTTTTTAAGTATCCGTGTGGCTGCCAATGAAATGCAACCATGAAACCCCCAACATACATCTTCGTTGTGTTTTGTGCTAGTGTTAAATATGCACTTAGCTGTTTGCCCTTACGCATGTTTACAGTGTGCATTTGGATCGTTCAAAAATAACGGTTGCCTACGCAACATTTGGTTTATAAAACCAACCGCGAACTACATAAACGTGTCTATAACTTCTGTACGCACGAATATGCGACTGTGTGTATTATCAGGCATTACTGATATGTAGTGAACGTGTTAGAATGTGCGTCGTGTCAATTTGATCCGATTTGAAGGTGATTTTGCCTTTCGCGTGTCGCCACTAAGCTTCGTTTACATTTTTTCTGGTTACGCTGGATCGTAAAAAATAATATTTGTCACTTAGCAACGCATTAAACTTGGTGTTTCTTTTGCATGCAATGTTCTTCAACATCGCTGAAAGGTTTTTCCATAAAAAAAATCCCATTAACTTTTTGAACGGAGCAGGCGTGGAGTGTTTTATGAGTGGTTACCAACGAAGGACGAATGTTACGTAGGCAACCTTTCGCGACTCTTCGCTCTTAAAGTTAATATTTTTTACGAGTTCGACATTTTAATGTTTTATTTTGTGATATACGTGCTCGGTGTCTCTTTGTCAAGTCTTAGGCTATTCTTTGTAGTCTAGTCCTGTTCCAGTTGTAATAGTTAAGGTAAAAAAACCGTTGAGTTTTCATCAAAATTTGAACACACTCGATCAGCTAGTTTTTTTCTTCTCGGAAAACGATAAATCGAAGAAAATCAGATTAAATGCTGTTGCGAAATAGAGAGAAAGAAATCCTGTGTCTGTGAAGCTGATTTCCTTGTTAGTGGGCATTAAGCAAAAAAAGGAGCAGTCCCTTCAAACTGCGGATTTCACTAGCTTACAGCATTTACCCTCCCCAACTTCTTAAAGTTAGAAATTGTGCGATTTGTCTCGTCCATGACACTTAGATTTATGGTAAAGGAAGAATAATGTTTCTGACAGGACCACTAAGAAAAGATTGAATTATCAATCAAATATAACAAGAAGGCGCAAGTGGTCAACTAGATCTAAAAAGTTGCCCATCATGTTTATAATCTGTGCCATGTAGCTTTGAAATCAGCAGTACATTGTTTCGGACACATAAGCTGTGAAAACCCATAAAGTACATTGACTTTTTCGAAGCATGATCACAAAAATATGGTCGCAAAAATGAGGCGATTTGGTAGAAAAATAACGTTTTTGAGGTAAAAAGTATCATGTCTATTGTGTTGATAGTTTGTGTATTGGTCTGTACCCGAGTTATTCCATGATTCAGATATAAACACAAAACAGTACCAACGTGTTTAAGAGAGGAACACTGTGTGTCCGACGTAACTCGAAGACACAGCAAATCATTAATAATCAAAATCGTTAAGGCTCTTGATCTGCCGTGTGTTAAAAACAACGCACCTAAATCTGACCGAATTTTGAGTTTATTCAATGACGACGTCACTAAAACCAAAAGAATTCCATTCATAACACAGTCATTCATAAGCCGGTTGATGACGCCACGTCATGGACCAATCGAATCGTCACAACATATGCTGACGTCAGCTGCGACGCGGCGCGAAAATGTTTGTTTGTTTGTTTGTTTATTTGTTGCTTAACGTCCAGCCGACTACGCAGAGCCATATCAGGACGAGGAAGGGGGGGATGAAGGGGGCCACTTGTCAAGCGATTCCTGTTTACAAATGCACTAACCCATTACTTGTGTCCCAGCAGGCTTTAGTAAAACTAAATTAATACCTACTGGAAGATTACCAGTTTCCAGTATGTTAAAATAGGCTTAACCTATCTACTGCTGGACTTACATCAGAACACTAACAGATTAAACTATACATGAATCGCGAGACAAGCGGCAAGAGAAGAGATTTTTGGAAAAAATACAGGTGAATGAGCAAGAAGGCAGAAAAAAGAAAAGAATTCATGAAGAAAAAGAGAGCATGACAGGAAAGAGTAACCAAAAATCTACCTAACAGCAAACTAGAAAGCTCCTGCGGTTCCAAAAACAGGAGGGGCCTTTAATTTCATAACCGCAGTGCCCCACTGCGGGAACGCGCGAAAATGTGCTAACCTAGCCTTACTTGTCTCTGTGATAACTGATTCTGGACTTTCAATGTTCATTTTCTAGCTGCATGTCGACTCGATGTTTTGTTATTGATACTGTTTGTTTGTTGGTTGACGCAACTAAACAAATACGTTTTAGTTACCAAATATCTATTTTAATTCGTTTCCCCCGACTTCATTTTGTTCAGAATGAGCTCTGAATGGGAAGCAAATAAAACTTGTTACTATTATACTATGGCTTTTTGTAATCTGTCTTGTGTGTTTGGACAACATTTTACGCTAAACATGTGTGATGTTACACACCTTTCCAACCACCCCTCGTATCCAAAAAGCATAAACTTATCTTTTGTTTAGTAATTGGCACCGTGGCATATGTCTATATCTGTCACATAAACTTTAAAAACAACCTATTCAGACAGTTTCAATTTTCATGATGCATGTCACACTTTTGGTACACAGCTTTATGGAATGACCCGTATATATATATAAATGCACCACACATAAATCCCTTACAAAACATTAAAGGAAATTATAATTATCCAATATTTAAGCTGATATAGACCATTAAATATGACGTAACCCTTACACTGGTGCAATTCTGTAACACATGTTACATAGCCACTGGTGAATTAACAGAGAAAAATAAAGAAAAACGGTCATATAGGTTTTCGCATCCATGGGAGGTAATCGGAACCGACCAAACAGACTGAGCCAGTAGCGCGACATATGTCGTGACGACCAGGTGACAGTATACGTAAAGTAGCGCGACATATGTCGCGACAACCAGCCTAAGGGTTAAACCAACCAGGCTGGGTCATGCCTGGACGTCACAAAACCCTGGAAGTGTGTAAAATTCCAAAGCTATAGTGGTTCCATAAAAATTGAAGAAAATTACAATGTCCAACTTTCTGACCCAAAGTTTCTCCCACTATGACCTTATAATTAAGCTTCAAAAACAGTCAAGAAAGTGATCATTTCCTCCTTTTTGACCCAGACTGCAACCTTACAATTTCACAGAATTCAACCAGACTTGCATAATGGCTGTGAGTCATCAAACCATGGAAGTGTGTAAAGCTTCAAAGCTTAAAAACTTTCGGTACAATGATTAATTTATGTGATTTGGTCCAAACTTGACCCCAGTGTGAACTTTATATTTGACAAGGGTCGACTAGACTTGTGACATGTCTGGAGACTATCAAACCCTGGAAGAGGGTGAATTTTCAAAGATCTAGCGCCAAAAACGTTCCAAGAAAATGAGAAACCTGAACACGACCCAACCATGACCTTGAAATGTGATGAGGGCATAGGCCTATCATCTTGTTAGAGGGCTTATGATGAGGGTTAACCATACCAACATCATGTTGCTGATTACTATTACTCCGTCACTGATTTCTTTGAAGCTTTACACACTTCCATGGTTTGATGACTCACAGCCATGATGCAAAATGAGCAGATTTCACATTTGTTCAAGACAGGGAAGAGAACTCAGAAGGCTCAATGCAAGGGTGGTGACTGCCAAAATAACCAGATTTCTTGGGGTAAACATAAAACCATGATAGATTTTACAATCATTGAGGTCTTTCCCTGCAAATGAAAACGACACAAAGTTTTATTTTCAGGCATTAACATTACAATGAATCCAGTATCTCAAGTACTGCATTTGACTAGGTGTTTTTTTCTCAGCATGAGCTGATAGCATATCTTTAACTCAAACAGAAATTTGCTACTCAAAGTTATAGTGAAAATGACAGCTTACATCAAACAAATCAGGCATTTATTTCATCACACATGGACTATTTAACCGCCACTGACATGGTACTTTCTTTCTTTATTTGGTGTTTAACGTCGTTTTCAACCACGAAGGGTTATATCGCGACGGGGAAAGGGGGAAGATGGGATAGAGCCACTTGTCAATTGTTTCTTGTTCACAAAAGCACTAATCAAAAATTTGCTCCAGGGGCTTGCAACGTAGTACAATATATTACCTTACTGGGAGAATGCAAGTTTCCAGTACAAAGGACTTAACATTTCTTACATACTGCTTGACTAAAATCTGTACAAAAATTGACTATATTCTATACAAGAAACACTTAACAAGGGTAAAAGGAGAAACATAATCCGTTAGTCGCCTCTTACGACATGCTGGGGAGCATCGGGTAAATTCTTTCTCGTCCCAACCAATATGGGACTCCCCCTAGCCCGCGGGGGGTACTGACATGGTACTGATGTACCAGTTTCCGCTGGAAAGATGAACACCCCCCTGATGATAGAATATGTATTTTCTTCTAGAATGTCACAATGATTGCAGAGTTTGAGGTGGGTCTGTTAGGCCTGTTCTTAATATTTGCAGTGTGCAGCATGATGTGGAATTGTGCAACAGTGTACTGTGTGCAGCAAACTTGGCAACACAAGTTTTGTTTCGAGCACTGAATGCTGTGGACTCGGCGGCCAACACTGTTGGAAATGTGGCATTATTGTGTTCTGAAAGACACACACAGAGCTCAATATCATCAACAGTTTTATGAAATGTTTCTCCAACTTGGTTCAATTCATGATCTCTCAGGCAGTCTCGTGATTTGTGTTTTTTTTCTCTCCTGGAAATTCAACTCGGATTCAGGCGAAATAGTCCATACCAAGGAAAAATATGTTCTGGGAATATGTGAAGTCACTTGCACTGCCGTTCGTTACACTACATATTGTCAGAACAGGCTTTAAAAGGGAGGGGGAGGGGGGCAGAGGATATACACACAAGCGACAAACTGTAGTACATGCAATGGCAATGCAGTCCATCATTTTGCGAAGCCTTATTCAAGCACAACCCTGCAAAGACTAGCAATGGCTTCAATCATATAACAATTCATATAAATGACAAGAAAGACGTAAATTACTTTTTACTGCATAGACGGCTGTGGTGACTGTATATTCCAACATACGGCTTTTTTCTACAACCCTGTAAAAGCGTATGAGTCTCAAACACGTCTAAGATAGCATGCCAGCACGAAGTACAAAAGTCTGAGGAGGAAAAGGAAGAAGGTTAGCTGTCATCAGATTGATACATTCAAATTTTTATTTCGAGGGAGCACTCACCGACTATGGCAAATCTAATAGCTACGACAATAGCACTATCATTACATCTATAGAATGGAATGCAATAAAACGGGGTAGGAAGGACAAGAAAAAATGAACACAGAAAATACTGATTACAGAGATTCAGTCAAAAATGTCCACACACAAAACCACCCTTGCATAAAAGCAGAGATTAATCATGTATAAACTGTGAGAATGCTCTGCAATTCCCATAAGAACTCGGTGGGACAGAAACAGCCTGGATAGTGCATACCAATGAACAGTAACCCACACCTTATAAGATTTGCTGGCATCTGAATAGATGTGTACGGTATAGCACACACAAAGTTTTCAACCCTCCAACAGACCCTTCAAGTCTATTGATTTGAAACTATACATTTAGATCACACAGCAGGCCAACATGAATGGAATTCCACCTCGACACATTCCCATGGGTGGGACTGAAAAATGTCATGAATCCTGAACCTCAACCGAACAAAAACAAAACAACAAAAAAGAGAGAAAAAAAAGAGGCCATAATCGAATCCGGATTTCCGGCATATACCGGAAGAATCCCACCCATGCATTCCTCGTAAAATACTAATATATTAGCCACTCCAGCTCAGTTCTGTCCTTTAACTTGCAATATAGAGTAACAAAAAAGCCTAAATAACAAAGCCAAAGGTTAGCACCATCAGTTGATCTGATAGCAAAGTCTTTGTCCATTTGACTTTCATTTTTGCATTTTGCCCATGCCAAAGGTCGTCTCCAGAATTTATGCTTATGTTTAGAAGATATTCTCTAATTTGCCAATCATGTGCAATTCAACTTAGGATAATTGCATTCACAAATGTTCTAGCTCAAAGACAAAGTTTTCATTAGCATGTTCAAGTGCATCAAATGTAACTTGTAAGTGTTTTCATATCTTCTGATTCTTATATGTGCTGTTAAAATCACATCTGATGACTTGGCAGTCACTTTTTTCTGCAACTCTATGTATAAAGCACAAAAAAGGCTGCCTGCGATCACAAACACAAAGACTGTTCTGAGCTGCAAAGGAACAGCATGACCAGTGTATTACAAATGTGAAAACAACCTGTGCAGCAAGGTCGCTGAACTACATGCAACCATTGCAGATAAATCTGTGCAATTAAACAGGCACTGTATGAAGCTGTACCTCTAATGAGAAAAAAAAGGTGCTGTTAACTGATCTCTTCACTTGGCCAAAGTACATGTCATGTAAAGGTCACCTTTCTTGAGGAGGGACACTTTGAGGTGGCCCCCAAGGATGTTCTCTCATCACAGGCACAGTCTTTTTGCCAAACCTGAGCACTATTACTAGTATTAATAACAATTCATTTCCCAATGAGCAGGGGCACTACTCAAAGAGAAAATAGCTGGATATGGGACTAGTGACAACCTAAAATTAAGTTTTTTGCTCAGTTAAGATGAATTTGTTTCTCATAAAACACTGCATCACATTGATATCTGCGTCAGCCGCCGTCTTTCTGACCTTTCTTCTTCCATAATCCTTACTGGAAACGTCTTCCTTGCCCACAAGCTCTGTGCTATACGAATAACAGTAACGACCACATTAACCATACGGCCTGGAAAAAAATTATATACCATCCCAGTATACAAAAAAATGTAACCATGAAAGTAGTGACTTGATATTTTTTGCCTTGGTACTTGGGTAACTGTGCTTAATTTACAGACATGTGTGAATGGATATATGTGTGTATGCATGTAAACATGATTCATTGCATGTGTGAGTGCCTGTGTACAAGCACACACATGCCTAGGTATGCATAAAAGTATGTTTCTATTTGAGTGAATGCATGTACTTGTGAATGCTTGACACCATCATTTAAACTAAAAAATAAAACAAGAACAAGAACAGAACAAAATTTACAAAAACATGTCCTAGCAGGTGCTTCCTTGTCTTCTATCGTTTCTGACAACATTCATAACATCAGCAACATAGTGTTTGAGTAAACCACTACCAAAGGGTTATTATTAGAAAACGAGTGTAACTGAAGATCTGACACATGTTTTCATGTCTACAGCACAATACTGTTGTGTATTATTATTATTATTATTAATAGTGAACGCCCAACTTTTCCCCACGTTAACCTCCACAGCCCCCACAGCCTGCCCCTCCCCCACCACAGTTGGCCCCACCCCCACAGCCTGCTCCTCCCCCATCTCCACCAAAGTCTCCATCACCAAACATGAACAAGGGACCAGCACTGCCTGCAGCCCCTGAGCCCCCACCTCCCTCTGTCTCTCCCCCACCCACATCTCCCCCACCACAGTGACCAAAAAACCCTCCACCACCCTCACCATCACCTCCGCCCCCATCTCCTCCACAGCTGAAGTCATCACTGTAGAAGCCGTCATAATTGTTCGTGTCTTCGTAGGAAATATAGTTTGTTTCGTTTACGTACATATCGTTCACATCTTCACTGTTGTTCATGTCAAAATGGTCCTCACCATTGGCATCTCTGGCACTGAAGCTAAAATCACCAGCCAGGTCCTCGTACTGATCGTTGGTGTTAAAGTGATGGTGGTCATCCAAGTGGTCCAGGTCACCGTTGAAGTGTCTGAAGTCGTCCTGTGGAATGTGATTCTCATAATGATAGCAACCATTATTCAGACTAGCAACACCATCATGGAAGTCGTCTCCTACACAATGTGCATTGTCTGAAAAGCCTTCATCACTGTTTGTGTGTTCATCTGTGTGATACTGATTGGTATCAACATTCAGATACTCTTCAAAACCAACAGCACTGTTTTCATCAAAGCCCACAGCTTTGTCACAACCCTGGCCTAAGTAGCTGTATGCAGAGCTCATCTGAAGAGCCTCTGCCTGAGGTTCATTGAGACGGCTCATGTCTGGCAGTGGCAGCTCTTCAATGGGCAAAGGAAGATCATCATCAGGTACATCAGGCAGGGGAAGGTCCTCGTCGGGTACATCTGGCAAAGGAAGATCGTCTTCTGGTAAAGGGTACCTATCGTCAGGTAACAACAGGTCATCTGAAGGCAAAGGTAGCTCTTCCACTGGCAAAGGGAAGCAACTGTTAATATCATTTTCATACAGAGGATTTTCATGCAAGGATAATTCATCTTCCCCTGCATTGTGTGCCTCACTGTCAGCCTGCTCCAAGCCCTTTGCAACAGAACTCATGTCAAACATATCTTGAGCCATATGACCGTCTTCTTCATGGAGAGTATCAGTCTCTGTGCTGTTTTCGGCATACTCTTCTTCGTTGCTCTCTGCTATGCTGGGTAAACGCATGCGGCCAGCCTCTCCTGTGGGCGAGTGAGGCTGATGAGCAATCACAGCCCCCCTGCTCACATCGCCCCCTGCACTGTCTGCCATAGCAACACCTTTTGTAACAGCCTCTGGTCCCCCCTGGTCTTCCTTCCGGCTTGAGTCACCAGGCACTGGCGGCACATCCTCTGCCGATTCCTCAGCGGACACGATAGCCACCACATCCTGCACTCCACTGCCGCTGGCAACATCTTGCTGGTCAAAGTTATCATCCGAGTGGTGTCTGCCCCAGCCTCCCCCACTACTGGCCAGTTCTCTCCGTCTCTCCTCCTCTTCCTCTCGCTGTTTGCTCCGAGCCTCCTCTTCCGCTTGGGCTTCCATGGCCTCCCGGTGACGCTTCCGCAGTAGGTGGTTAGAAGGGGCCAGCGTCAGAAAGCCTGCTGCCATGATGAGAGCTAAGCCCTCCGCTGCCATGCGGGGTCTTGCTTTGGCTGCCTGGCCATCCAATTCGTCTTCTGCCATCTCTGTGCTGGGGTCCCATTCTTTGGGCCGTGGCTGACACAACACCTTGCAACAACCCAAAGAAAATAGGCCACATTTAGTTTCTACAAATCAACAGTGCTTATATTTACATCAGTTCTACTCTCGGTTCTCACAAAATAAGAAACTTACTAGCCATATTGTACACCTGTTGTAAACATGAAATGGGCTCATGAAAATAGTAAATAACCCTACATCTTACAGTAACTACACAACTTAGCTACTCCTTTATTTTCTAATTAAATTAAAACTGCTACACTTGAAACAAACAAATGAGGAAACAAATAGACAAGGAATGTAGCTGCACCTATAGGGTAACATGGAAGAACAGATGGCCAAAAGCTGCTGTACTGCTGAAGGTTTGAACTGAACACAACTTACATCCAGATTATGCATATATTTTGGTTCTTTCTTTCTTTATTTGGTGTTTAACGTCGTTTTCAACCATTCAAGGTTATATCGCGACGGGGAAAGGGGGCAGATGGGATAGAGCCACTTGTCAATTGTTTCTTGTTCACAAAGGCACTAATCAAAAATTTGCTCCAGGGGCTTGCAACGTAGTACAATATATTACCTTACTGGGAGAATGCAAGTTTTCAGTACAAAGGACTTAACATTTCTTACATTAGGTATTCCAAAGTGATTTTCAATTTTTAAATAACCCATATGAAACTTAGTTAAACAAATAGAGTTTTTCATTCTGAGCACAGGAATACTTTTTTTTTAAGGTGGGCTGGAAAAAAAAATTTATGATTTTTTTCCGTATTTTTGGACTCTGAAAATTTTTCGCACATCATTCTTCCGCACATTCAGACATGCCTCAAGCACACAAATCAAATCACATGAGTCCAAAAATGAGTTTATGAATACTTTATATACTTTTCAGATTGATAATGCAAAATACATTGACAGGAAATACATCGTAATAGAGATACAGAGCTACAAAAATGGCACAAAATAGCAAAATAAGCCCTCTGCTACTCCCAACAACACTGGGCAAGAGTCCATTTTCTAACTCTTTCATCTCTAAATCATACAATGCATTTTCATTGTAATACATTTTCTAGGAAGAGCAGGATATGATATCTAAGTCTAATTTTTTTCAACTCCATCTGACAACTGGTTAATACGATATCTTTGATCAAAAATGCCAAAAGTGCTGTTTTGTCAAGTCGAGAAAAATGGCGACTAAGTAGTCAATTTTGGTCTGCCATAACTTTCTTGCTTTAAAAGTTACAAAGCTGTTTTTGGTATCCATTTGTTCAGCATTAAAAGCTCTTAATAAGTGATACACACTTGGATTTCTACATGCTTAATAAAAACATAGCAATGTCTTGAAAAAACAGATATTTTGTACATAACGTGAATTTTGGCTTCTTCAAAATGTTTTTATCTGGTTCAATGTTTAAAGGCACAGTAAGCCTCCCGTAAACCATCACAGATACGGTCAGGCTTTTACACACAGTACAAACACCCTTTCATTTAAACACTCACCGATTGAGAACATCCTAGGTGCCCTCCGTAAAGAGCGAACAATTTTCAAAGAATTTATTTTTGCGTGGTTTATCTTACCCCTGAGCCATCGTGAACCCGTGTGATCCAGTTTCCCTTTTTCACAATGTAGTCATCAGTTAGTCATTTGAATGCGACTCGATGTGAGCTTATCTACAATAGCACGTTTTTATGCACGAAACAAACGGCTGTGGTTCACAAGAACTCTAGCGATGGCTTTTGACTGTTGAGAGGAACGGCGATATGCATAAACCGTCGTCTGCTACGACCCTTGCGTGACCCTGCTTCCGGGCTTTTCTTTTTTCATACTTTCACAACTTCGAATTGTACTGATCTTGTCTTGATGAAAAAAGAATTCTTTTATGATTAAAGAATGTTTGTGTAACAAGCTGTCAATTTATTATTTAGATTTTAAAAGTTAGGTCTAGCGCAAAAACGCACCACGGTTCAGGATGGGTCCAAAAAGTGTTCGAGACAATCTGCAAAATTAATTCTTTAAAGATTGCTCGCTCTTTACGTAGGGCATCTAGGATGTTCCCGTTTGGTGAGCGTTCAAATGGAAGGGTGTTTGTACTGTGTGTAAAAGCCTGACAGTATCTGTGATGGTTTACGGGAGGCTTACTGTCCGGGCGTGATTTCCGGTATCAGTTGAATATTCATAACAGCCGTCCAGCACAAAAACGAGGCGCCATTGTTGTAGAGGAGCAAGTCCACGAAAATAAATTCTTTGAAAATTTCTCACGCTTGACAGAAAGCAGCCAGGATGTTCCCGTTCGGTGAGCGTTCAAATGGAAGTATGCTTGTACTGTATGTAGACGCTCAGGGAGCTCTGTGATGGTTTACGGGAGGCTTACTGTGCCTTTAAGCTAATGCAAGTACCTTATACCAAAATGATCAGTTTTTAATAAACTGTCAGAACAGCAAACAAGACAATGAACGTCTTTTCTTCCCTTGAGACCATAACTGTTTTTTATCTGAGGTAAAAAAAAAACATTAAAAAAATTAAAAATCACCAATTTTTTTTTTAACGAAAAAATTATGTCTTGATTAGCTTACTCTGTCATGCTTGCAAGTTGACTTTGTAAAAGCTCAATTTTCTGCCTCAGTTTTGAAGATTATTGTTGCACAGCAATTTTTTCTGCCGTCAGTGATAAAGCTTCCTCTTTTGAAATGTTTAGTTCTTGCTCAAGAATATTTTTTTTAGCACAAGATCTCCTTGGTGGGTAGCTTTGAAATTTGCACTTCTTCTGTAGAGTTTGGAGTTTCTCACTCCTGATAAGCTTTCCTTCACATTTCTGTTCTCTTGCTGTAGTTTCTTGACTAAAATTGGCATGCACTTGTTTGAGAAAAGTCCAGTTTTTCTTTAGCATTAGTCAAATCAGCAAAGTTCTTAGTTTGCCAAGTGGTAGTCAGATTTGCACCACCTACAATATACTCCAAATGTTCAAGCTTTTTTTCTGCCTTTTCTTTCTCTTCCTGTAGTATTCTGTGGTATTCCAGCGTAACCATTGTAGCAGCTGAATGTTGAACTTGCAGACTGCTAATGCTATGCTGGTTTTCTTCCCTACTGTCAAGTATACTGTCAACTGTGCTGTGATGGACTAACTTCTCTTGCTCCTGGTTTGAGCTGCCCAGATTCTTGTTGGAAACACTTCTTCCTTGGCAACTGTTTGACTGCACACTAAATTCATGAACCAAAAACTTCTCAAGTTCTTCAGGGCTGCTTAAGGTTTTGTACTGCATCATACTTTTCTCTTCAGACTTAGCAATCTGTGATCTAGAACATTTCAATCCCCTCCCCTAACACATTCAATCATTCAGAAGCAAAATCATGTTTTACATGTTCTTTCTTTCTAAATTGTTCAAGTGCAATCACAATCTGGTTTGTCAGTCGGATACCTGTTCCTAAAAATTGAGAACATGAATGCACATTTGACCAGTCAATGCCAACATCATCAAGTTCTTTGTTTATTATGTTCACATAAGAGGTCTCTTTCAAGAATGCAGCATCAGCTGAAGAAACAGCAATGTTGTTGAAGGATTTTTCAGTCTTCTGTATCAGTGCCTTCACACGTTCTGGATATGAAGAGTCACAAAGCAGCCGACTGAACCAAACAGATACCTGCACACAAACACATATACACTGCTTACCTTTTTTTCTTAGCTACAGAGAGAGAGAGAGAGAGAGAGAGAGAGAGAGAGAGAGAGAGAGAGAGAGAGAGAGAGAGAGAGAGAGAGAGAGAGAGAGAGAGAGAGAGAGATGGATGGATGGATGGATGGATTGTTTATCTAGCAAGGCAATAGCCCCATATGAAGGGGTGTGTTTGTTTGCTTAACGCCCAGCCAACCACGAAGGGCCATATCAGGGCGGTGCTGCTTTGACATTTAACGTGCGCCACACACAAGACAGAAGTCGCAGCACAGGCTTCATGTCTCACCCAGTCACATTATTCTGACACCGGACCAACCAGTCCTAGCACTAACCCCATAATGCCAGACGCCAGGCGGAGCAGCCACTAGATTGCCAATTTTAAAGTCTTAGGTATGACCCGGCCGGGGTTCGAACCCACGACCTCCCGATCACGGGGCGGACGCCTTACCACTAGGCCAACCGTGCCGGTCATGAAAGGGTGTGTGAAATGAAATAAAAAGTATACATACAAATAGTATACATGCACAACATCAAACGTGACAGACCATAAAATATCAGATTATTAACATAATATAGCAGAACAATATGAATACATAGAATATGCAGAGAGAGAGAGAAAGAGAGAGAGAGAATGTAAGTTGCAACACTTATTGAGAAAAATGAATGTCAACAGAAGCTAATACTAAACAGTGCCATCATACACTGAAGGTAAAACTTTTTTTTTTTTTTCCATCTGTATTTTTCCATTTGAATGCTTACTTCACTGTATGGCCTTGCTCCCAGCAAATCAGTCCCCGGAGCTTAAGTTAAAGCTTGATGAACACCTGCCATCAAGTTAGTCAGGAACTGAGGAAGACTTGGTCTTCTCCCTCTGCCAGTCATTAAAAATGTCTCCTTTAGTTTCTGGAACCGATCATCTGAGATTGAGAAGGGAAAAGTTGGAGGGCATTAGCACAGTTAAGAATTACCATTTCAAGAAGTGAACACAATATGATTAGGTGGTATGTTATGTTTTATGCTCAGATGACACAAAAACGTACTTGATGAAAATTAAGCCATTCAATTTGTGATGATTACACGCATTTATATGTCTCACCAACGCATACTCCAACAACACATACATACTCGAAGAAGGAAAGTTAAAAAAAATAAATTAAAAAAAATAAAAAAAATATTGTGCATGAAAAGTTCAATGTCCATTGCAAGTCAACCACATTTTCAAGGAACTTTGTTACAACAGTGAAATAAAAAAAGAAGTGAACACAATAGTTAGAAAAGAAAACGGAATTATTTGACGTAAAAAAAGCGAAGTTGTTTGCACATCGTAAAATGTAAACAAGGAGATAAGGGAGATCACCCAGAAGACAACTATCGAGCACGCATGCAAAAAAGCTAATTTCTAGTAATTCTCTTTGTTAATGATTCAAATCAATGAACAGATTGTTAAAATTGTGTTTCAAGACTTTATTCTTTCGTGTTTTAGACATTGATGCATTTAATAGTTTTAACGAGTTGCCTTTTGTTTTATCATTCTGGTGTTTATCTAGATGTGCTGTGTATCTTATAAGAAGTTCTTAAAAGTTCGAAGTTATTTTAGCATATAGGTTTTTATTTTTTTTATTTTTTTTTTTTATGGTCTTAACAGTTAAACATGTATTACGTTATCATTAAGATTCATGCTTTGTTAGCACTAAGCAGTTGTTTTAATCAGTCTGGTTTTCTCTTGTTTTCATCTTATGAACATTCTAAATGTTAGACTAACTTATTGTCTTGTACAGAATAACAACTGTGTGAATGGTGCTATACTGAATGAAAGAGTGTGACATGAAGTTCTTGTACATCATTGTAAAGAGTGTGAATGACGTTTTAGTTTAGATGTCAAGCGCTTAGAGCAAGCCTTTTTAACGAAAGTTTTTGATTTAGCGCTATATAAATGTTCTTATTATTATTATTATTATTATTATTATTATTCCTTGAGTCATAATGCTTTATTTTCCTCACTGTAAAAATACAGCGTGCCGAGAAGTTCACTACTCCAACCTTCACAAACACTGTACTTCGTCTGCTATCAACTCGGTTCGTTCATCCCCCGTGTTTTTTTAAATAAGCAAATATATCTCAAAGAATTGAAAGAGAACAAATTGTAAGGCATATATGCTTACCTTCTAGACAATCTGGATCGAATGGTTCCTCAAAGTTTGGGTGCAAAATCGATTTTTCGCGACCGTGATGTGCCATCGCTTGGTCTTCGGCAAACGCCGCCATTACACGGCGTACTCGACAACGAGAAAAACGGGTTGCCTCGTTTTCGGTTCTCGGGCAAGCAAGCCGTTGGTTGCATCAGTATGAAAATAAGACCAGGTGAAAGTTCAAACTCCGACCTTGCCATTCGCATTCATAAAACCGGATATTGTTTGTTCTGAGATGTCAAAATTTTCGAGCGAAGTTTTAAACTGAATAATAGTACTCTTTCTTTCTTTATTTGGTGTTTAACGTCGTTTTCAACCACGAAGGTTATATCGCGACGGGGAAAGGGGGGAGATGGGATAGAGCCACTTGTCAATTGTTTCTTGTTCACAAAAGCACTGATCAAAAATTTGCTCCAGGGGCTTGCAACGTAGTACAATGTATTACCTTACTGGGAGAATGCAAGTTTCCAGTACAAAGGACTTAACATTTCTTACATACTGCTTGACTAAAATCTTTACAAAAATTGACTATATTCTATACAAGAAACACTTAACAAGGGTAAAAGGAGAAACAGAATCCGTTAGTCGCCTCCTACGACATGCTGGGGAGCATCGGGTAAATTCTTCCCCCTAACCCGCGGGGGGTATAGTACTCTTAAACGGAAGCCAATCAAAATAATATTGATATCATCGGGAAGTTTAATCTTTCCTCTTCATGTCTATAGTAGCGGGTTGTTGCTAACTTTAATGGCTTATCTGCCCGAGCGGAGTTTTCCCGGTTGGGGTCAAAACAACGCAGCAAAAACTTCGTTCCGACGTCAGAAAATCACAACTTAGCAACCATTTTCACACGCGTATTTCAAATGTTAGATTTTGAATCTAATACTTCATTTTTGTTTTAAAGTAACTATGAAGAATCAATTATCATCTTGGTGTATTCTTTTTACATTTAGTCAAGTTTTGACTAAATGTTTTAACGTAGAGGGGGAATCGAGACGAGGGTCGTGGTGTATGTGTGTGTGTGTGTGTGTGTGTCTGTCTGTGTGTGTGTGTAGAGCGATTCAGACTAAACTACTGGGCCGATCTGTATGAAATTTGACATGAGAGTTCCTGGGTATGATATCCCCGGACGTTTTCTTCATTTTTTCGATAAATACCTTTGATGACGTCATATCCGGCTTTTTGTAAAAGTTGAGGCGGCACTGTCACACCCTCATTTTTCAATTAAATTGATTGAAATTTTGGCAAAGCAATCTTCGACGAAGGCCGGGGTTTGGTATTGCATTTCAGCTTGGTGGCTTAAAAACTAATGAGTGAGTTTGGTCATTAAAAATCGGAAACTTCTAATTAAAACTATTTTTTTATTAAACGATCCAAAAACAATTTCATCTTATTCTTTGTCATTTTCTGATTCCAAAAACATATAACTATGTTATATTTGGATTAAAAACAAGCTCTGAAAATTAAAAATATAAAAATTATGATCAAAATTAAATTTCCGAAATCGTTTTAAAAACTATTTCATCTTATTCCTTGTCGGTTCCTGATTCCAAAAACATATAGATATGATATGTTTGGATTAAAAACACGCTCAGAAAGTTAAAACGAAGAGAGGTACAGTAAAGCACAGCGCAATCGCGCCAAACAGGCTCGTCACTTTCACTGCGGCGGACTACGTTCAGTTTCATTCTGTGAGTTCCACAACTTGACTAAATGTAGTAATTTCGCCTTACGCGACTTGTTATTCAGTTCACCTCATTCCAGCGAGTTTGAACAAGTTAAAAACCAGTGAAAAATCACGCTCGGCGTCACTTTTCGCCACACGTGAAGAGCACTTTGGAATACCTACAGCAGTCCCTCTCATGAACGGACACCCTTGGGCCATAGCAAAACTGTCCGTACATTGCAGGTGTCCGGTCACGGGAGGGGTGACCACACCACCCCCTCCCCCATACACTCACACAGAGACACACAAACAACAGGATTGAGTCTATGCTAATCACTTCTTGTGGCTACTAAACAATAACAATAAACTCCTAATACTTCTTTAAACGTTCTGTAAAAAGGATTTGAATGAAAAGTGTTGAAAAGAAGAGATAAAATAAATCCTCAAGGCAGTGAACACACTCACCATGCACTGACATACGAAAGCAGCCACACAAACACAGCACCGAGGAGCGTGTGCAGATGCTTTGCAAGAATAAGCTTGAAAACCAGTTTGAATAAATAGCAGCAGATAGAGCTGCATGTCATAATCATGTAATTTATTTTTTTCTTGTCTGGCTTTATTGACTGCATGCCGATCATGTGGCATGGCCGTGACTTTTCACTCTTCAGTCGGAAATACACTGTACATAACACAGCTCCCACTCTCCCTCACTAATGCCTACCCCAAGCCGTGACAACTGATGCTTGGAAATTGTGTGGAAGAGTACACCTCTCTATTTCTCTCCAATGCTCTTCCTGCTGACATGCAGTGACACCGGACACCCCACAGAGTTTAGCCAGCTACCCCTCTACCCCTCCCCCCCTTCCTCTCTCTCACTCCCTCCAGCCATGTACTGTTGGGGGCTGTGGCCAGAGAGGCCAGCTGCACTGTTCACTCAGAGCAAAACCAGTTGTCTGTGTCGTAACTTTTGAACTTTTGACAAAGCAAGACAACTGAGGGGTTCATAGATTAGGCAACCGACTCACTGGTCAAGGCTGAGGGGAAACAAGAGTATCTTGTCAATGAAAGAGGTTACACACAGACACACGATGCTGAGAACTGTGGCCGGTTTTTCACTCACTTTCGCTCAGGACCTTCATCGACTGTGGTTTCTGTTGTTTACGTCCAACAGACAAGAATAAAGAGCTCAGTGCAGTTTCATGTTGGCATCTTCGCATGTACTCCACTCCTGACCAAAACTACCCCCCCTCCTGATGGGTAGACGCGCACTCAAGTTATCAGTGACTGTCATCACGCCATAGCGGCTGTGATCTTTGTACCAATTAAGAGCCGGACTGCTCTGTTATCGATTTTGTTGTGGTGAAAATTTGACGATGGTCTGTCCGTACATTGGAGGTATGACCTGCTGTTGGGACTGAAAATGAGTGTCCGCGTCCACGTTTTGCAGGTGTCCGTTTAAGGGGGGGCAAATATAGAAGGAAAACACTCCGTGCCGAGCAAATGTGTCCGTACATGTCAGGTGTCCGCTCACGCCGGGGGCCGTACATTGCAGGGACTGCTGCACTTACATACTGCTTGACTCGAAAATTTCAATAATAAATTTTCATTTAATTAATATACTTACCCAACTCACATATATAGCATTAACCTCCGTTTGATGCTTAGACATTGAAGTCTGACCCTGGTAACAGGGGGAGGTAACTCCCAAAACAAAATAAAACCTTGAAGTCAAGGCCCTGGTATTACCTCCCCTCACCGGCAGCCCGCACATGCGCGGTACATATCGCCGGTATAGTCATTCCCAATGAAACACCACCTTCAACCATTAATAACGATCGCGGGGTAGGTTGGGAGGGAATTTACTATGTGAGTTGGGTAAGTATATTAATTAAATGAAAATTTATTATTGAAATTTTCGATTAAATCACATATTCTTACTCGAACTCACATATATAGCAGATTGCTACTAAAGGTGGCGGGCAACTCACTTATTTCTGGTAAGAATCCGGCCTGCTTCAACCAAGACTGGTAAGCAAATACTACCATCCCGGCGGGTACTAGAGAAACCCGCAGAAAGTAGTTTAAAAACGTCCAAAACACCGCTCTGAGGCCGTTCGAGATTTCGCCTGGTCGCAGAACCGCCAAATAAGCGGCCCAAGCTCTGGCCCCATGAGTTTTAGGAGAACGCAGAGGAAGGACTGAACGCTCCCCCCCCCCCCCCCCCATTTGACTGCCACACTCATAAGCTGGTTCAATGAGTGTGGAAGCCCATCTAGTCAGCGCTGTTTTGCAATAATTTGCTTCTATCCGTTTAAAACGAAAGAACCTAAGATTCTGGTCTGGCACTCCAAAAGGAGCCATGCAAGACGAGTATGTTCTAAATACTCAATACCCGAAAAAGCATGTAATTCGCTGCCCCTTCACGGGGAAGTGAGCACCAAAAAACAAACAAAACGAGTATGAGAGCCTTCTTTATAAAAAAGGAAGGCTTGCATCTCTCAATAATTCTATGGCTCTTAATCAAAAGAACTCTAAAAAGAAGAAGAAATCCCAAGCTGGGACTGATGTTCTAATGACAAATGAATTGAGGACAGGGCCCTTTCCACGCTGGGCGTAGAAAGGGGAATGTCTTGTCTAGTTCTGACGACGTTTCTCAAAACTGATGAAACATCGTCTGACATTAACAAACAAAAGTTCGTAGAACATCCTAGCATCCTCCTGAACTGGAGAATGCTAAAGCCGATGCCCAAATTCTAGAATCGTGCACTATTGCAGGTGCTGGAGGAAGGGCTTGTTCCACTCATGGATTGCTAATGATGGTAAAAAACCACCAGATAAGGTCAACTTAGATAAATAACCCTTTTCACATAAAGTCTGTTGAGACCTGAGTGAAAAACCTTAAGATTCGTGAGTTACGTCTTCCAGATAACCGGAAAGAGCGCCAACCTCACTGACCTGTCTTGATCGTGGCTGACGAAAAGAGTGAACAATCTCTTGCAATCAGCTAGACCAGGAAGACAGTCTTAACTCAAAAGAGAGCTGTGAAAGTTCAGAAGACAACAAGACATGTCTTCCGAGGCGAACAAGTAATAAAAAAACGAACCTCTGCGTCTCTCACTTGAATAGAACAAAAGAGTTCCAAATGACCAAAAGTGTAACACCCTCCGAGGAGTGAAGCACTAAAAGATTATGGCTTGAGTAAACCACAGCACCATAGTCCCATGAGGTAGACGCTAATTGTTCGTAAAGAACCAGAGGCAAGAACCTTGTCCCTTGTTCAATGGATAGAGGCATGACAAAATGTCGAAAAAACATCTGGCATTTCTAGACTCCTTACAAAGAAGAGTCGAAAGAAACGTCTTAAAGCCGAAAACAAAGGAAATAATTTGCCGTACCGTCAACGACAAAGTTGTCCGACGTAGACTGATCATTCCTGGAACCATCATTGAACCGCGCCGGAAATGATGATCCCCCAGTACCGGAACCTCGTGCAGCCGCACTGTGAGGAACCGGTAAGGAAAGGTTGCTACCGTACCCCGGAACCGGCGAAGCGGAACCGGAGGTAGCCGGCAATTCCGATGTGTGAACAACCGGAAACACTAAAGTGCTATGCCCGGAAGCCGACACGTTCAGTCCCCCACCATCCGAAACCGAACGAGCGGAAGCGGAAGTGAGGAACGGATTGCCGTTGCCACCAACAACCGGAAACCCCACAGGGTTGTCGCCGGAAGTTGATGGCAGCGAACGGAAAGTGCCACTATTAACCGGAACGCCCGAAGGCGAACCAGACGTGGCCGGAAACCCCCTTGCCGATGCACCCGCGTGAGCGGATGCCAAGGCAGACGATCCTATACACGAAGAGCCGGTCGTACTGCCAGGCCCAACGAGACAGGTAGGGTAACCGTCGAGGCGAACTACACTTTCTGAGGGTGCGGTAAGCAGCGAACTTCCCAAAACACGTACCTCGTCGGCAGAACCCGACGGTTGAGGGAAAGTCATCAGCAGAGGACACGGTAGCTGACGGCCGAATCATCGACATCGAGGCAGAGTCGCCGACTCCGGGTGGAAACGTCGCAAAGGCGGAACAAGCCACCCCTCTTCAAAGGTCAACATCTCCTGCATCTGTTCTTGACGCTCGAAACCAAGGAAAGAGACGCCAAGACTTCTTGACCTTCTGAACAGGAGACAAAGTAGACAATAACACAATAAAGGGTCGAACGACCCGTAACGATTCTATGCTAACCTGGTCGAAAAACTTCCCGACCAGTTAAAAAGCAAGAGAATCCTTAATTACAGTGTGATTCCTTAGCCTAGCTAAAAGAAGATCTCTTAAGAAATTCACTTCGGCTTAAGCATAAAAAGAAAGACGAACTGCTCAGCAGGAAAACGAATGTCACCTGCCTGGCAGCGCTACAGCTCTTGTCCGCCATGTTGAAAACCACAACTCCGTGAAGACGGAAACACCAAGTTTACAACACAATTTACCAAAATGCAAACGGCGGCACAAGCTATAAACAAGAAGAAACTGTTACAGATAAGTCACTAGACTTAAGCTTAAACAACAGTACGAACTGCTCGGCGGAGAAAGGACAAAACTTGTCTGAGGGAGCAACTGCTCTCGTCAACCATTGTGAAAACAAAACGAACTCCGTGAAAACGGAGAGAGACATTTTCACCAGTGAACAGTTACAATAAACAAACGATGTAAACAAGAAAGATCTCACCAACAGCTTAGCAAGATGTACCTAGGGTCAATGGCCTAATCCTCACAGGAGGCCAAAGGCTGAAAAGCCTAGAAGAAGTACAAACACGTCTGAACACAAGCGTGTTGAAGTAGGGAACGACTATACCGGCGATATGTACCGCGCATGTGCGGGCTGCCGGTGAGGGGAGGTAACTACCAGGGCCTTGACTTCAAGGTTTTGTTTTGTTTTGGGAGTTACCTCCCCCTGTTACCAGGGTCAGTACTTCAATGTCTAAGCATCAAACGGAGGTTAATGCTATTTATGTGAATTGGAGTAAGAATATGTGATTTAATAAAATCTTTACAAAAATTGACTATATTCTGTACAAGAAACACTTAACAAGGGTAAAAGGAGAAACAGAATCCGTTAGTCGCCTAGCGAGCATCGGGTAAATTCTTCCCCCTAACCCGCGGGGGGATATATTTTGGTTATCCAAAAGGCAAGTCTTTTCATGGGCAGCAAATTTATTAACAGATTTAGCACAGACAAAAACCTAACACGATCCTGTGCAAAATTCAGTTCAAAACATAAAGTTACAACTTAGATAAGAGCACAGTATCCACTGTCAATCATTTCCGAAAAGAATGTTGGCAGATCTTCAGAAATATGCTGTAGGACTTCATTTTTTGAACACTAACAAACACACTCACAGGCAAACACACATTGTCAATGTGACAAACGGATTTGCACATAATTTTATATTGGAGTTATGTGACGCAGGTGTACACAATTTCATGGGCCACAAACTTTGAGTAGGCATCGCACGGTGAAATATTGTCCGTGCAGTGCAGTGCTGTCACGTGTGAGATGTAACCAATCAAAGAAGAATATTGACTGAGGTCGCGTTTTCACAGACCTTAGAGGACAGAGCTTTACAGACCACTGAAGGGGAAAGACAGGTCTCTTCTTTGGTAAAGTTTCTCACCGGGCGCTAGAGGTCGTTGGACTCGTGCCGCGGTATTGAATCGTTGGATTCAACTGCTGTGTTTACAGGTATTTATTGAATTGATATTTTGCTCGGAGATATTATTTTGCTCGGAAATATTGACTTGAGAAATGACCGGGAGAGTCATGTGTGAATTGGCTGAAAAGCGTGCGCTGTTGTCAGCCATTGTTGAAAAGGGAATGTTTACATGTTTTTCGGAAATGAAGTCGCTTATGAGTAAGCGGGTGTATATACTGTAACCGCATAAGTTAGTTGACGGTAGTGATAAAGAATGTCAGAAAAGTTTATTCAAGAATGGAGACTTATGGTAGTTTAAACTTGTGTATTTTAGCATCCCGGGCCGAGGGGGTCGCGGAAGTGGGGAGGCGAGACGGGAGGTTCCGCCCATTACGTCCCGAGCCGTGAGCTGTGGGAGCGCAGGAGGGAGTCAGCGTGAAGCGCTGTAGAACGGGGACCCCGTCCCATTCCACCACGCGAAGACAGTTTGCGTGGGTGGGGTGGACCAGTACGTGCCACTGAATGGTGTGAGTACGACTGGCAAGAAGTAACCAGCGAGATAGCTGTGCGGAGATACGTTCCCCAAGTAAACAAACACGAGACGTAGAGCGTTCGTGGTTTGTTGATCTGTGTGTAACAGAAATGAATATTGACAGAAGTATTGCCTGAGACAATGACTTCGTGTGTAGTGAGACAGACAGGCTCTCACGGAACAAAGCTTGAAGTGTTCTACGTATGTGCACGTGAATTATAGACTGCATGAGAAAGTAACATGTGTGTATTTCTGTGCAGCTAGTTTTCTGTATGTTAACAGAAATAGAACTTCCATGTTGAGTGAGAGTGATTTGTAGAATGGATGGGAAATAATATGTTTATGTTGTGTTGAATATTTCAATAGAGGTACAGGGGCAAGGGGCCGTAACCGTGTTATTGTCTTTGTGCCTGGTTGGAGTGTTGTGTGTGTGTGTGAAGGCTAGATAGTAAACAGAGAGAAGCACGCACAATTTCTGATAGGAGTAAATATACATACATACAGACATACACACGTAAATTCCAGCCGTAACAGTCATCATTTTCACAACATTTCATTTATAAACAGTTGGATAACAATATAGGATGTTTGGTGGCTTGTCGTCAGACAGTGATGGCGCTAGTATTTTTTCAAACCGGTACGCAAACTTTTATGATGCAAACAATCCAGAAAAAAACCGGTAGGCTGGTCATTGGAACCAGTAAGAATCCTACTCGAGCGAAAACAAATACCAACAATCATCCGCCTGACTCATTACAATGCCTATTGACACGGAGGTCCAACCCAAATACACTTTTCAGCACTCTTTGTCCGTATTTTTTTTACATTTGTCAGTATTTTCCTCTGCGACGTTCCTTATTCCAACTATAGAAAAAATGTGCGAAAACATGCTTTTTTCAACAAAAGTTGTGAAGTCGATGCAGCGGGCATACTAACATATCTTTGAAGAAACGATGCATGGGCATTCTTTCGTGTACAAAGACCGAAAGTTTTGCCGCAGTTTCAATACTAGCTTGCGCTTCGCTGGTTGACAGTTTGACTCGGTGTCATTCGTATTAGGTTTTCGCTTAGCTGGATCGAACATCTGGAATATCTCAAGTCTATCAAAACTTCTGTTCGACATCGACGGGGAAAAAAATCTACCCCTACTTCATCAAAGACTAGGGGTTGGCTTCAAAACAAAGAAAGTGTTGCAGCGTTTTCTGATAGGATGGAACAAGTCTAGTGTTCCAATCTAGGATTGGTTGTTTGGATCGGCGACACTCGGAGAGTCTAGGAAATTGCCGGAGATCTGGGGTCACAGCAGAACGGTACAAACTCGATGCTCCTAGCTGTGTTCAGAGCCTCTCCTGCCCGGTAAAATAACTGCACGAAGCGGCTATTACAACAGTGGGCGGGCATCAACATACGGATCATTTTAACACATAAGTTGAGTTTATGCGGGTGGTTCATGACGCAAATTTGTGTGCACTGCATGCGATTTTGATGACACTAAGTTATGGGTTTTTTACTAGCTAAAAAAAAGTCATACTCGTACCGGCAGCCAATTTTGTTCCAGTATTTTCTCATTTCAACCGGTAAAATACCGTTAATTACCGTCTAACGCCAATACAGTCAGACCAGCTTTTTAGTTGATCCGAGGGGGAGCATATTGTCTTCCGTTTCATCTTTATTGATCGAGATTGCAAGGCCGAGGTTGATAAAGATGTAAATGAAGGCGATATGCTCCCCGAGGACCAACAAAGAAATGCCGGTCTGGCAACAAGCCACCAAACAACGTTTTTGTCATTATTTTGGTAGTGCAAAAGCACACACAATCACCGACAGGGAGCCAAACTTTTAGATTGCAATTCAGGGCCTCAAAACGTGTCAGTAGTTCAAGCAATCGCTTCATATTTGCTTGCAACGTAAACTTTGCGTCGCTTTTTTTCGAGTCTAAAAAATCACAGAGCTGCCATCATATTTGCGACTGGTCAGTCACTGTTTGGCATGTACCTTTTCTATTGTGTTTTAAGACTTTTCGTTGCGCAATTTGCGATTGCACAGCTTAGTTGCAAATTGACCATGAGTTGTCGCGGTAATTTCTAACATTGATTGGGTCTTTGAGAGTGAATGTTCACGGCATAAATAGATCCCTGCGCCTTGAGTCCGAGTCTGGAGATACGCGCGCGATATAAGACTTCATATAACAGTCGTTGTCCTTGGAAACAAAAATCCAAAGCCACCATGGTTCCACATATAAAATAAACAGCCTGAATAGCTTTTACTTATGCTTGACAATCCACATTTCACCGGAAGCTCTAACCAATTCACTACCTCGATTTGTCACATATGAACACTGTTTTTTGTTACCCAGCTGGTAATGAATAAAAACTCATGAAAATGATGACAAAAAACAATGTTCATATGTAACAAATCATCGGTTCCCATAGGTTCAGGAAGAAAATTACAAATCCAAAATTTTAATAGTAAATTTTCATTTAATTAATATACTTACCCAACTCACATATAGCAATTAACCCTAGTTCAGTGCTGGTAACGCTGTACGCGTCCCCTTGGTAACAAGGTAGACTACTCTAAACAAGAAGGGCAAAGCCCATACGACTCACATGCTTGACCTTGACCTTTACATGACCTTGACCTTCAGCTAAACCTAGCAATGACATCATACACTAAGAACTGCTTTACACATTTTTCCTACCAAAATACATGTGACCTTGGTTGGGTCAAGGTCATCCAAGGTCATGCAACACAAAGCTGTTAATTCAAGACATAGGAAGTACAATGGTGCTTATTGGCTCTTTCTACCATGAGATATGGTCACTTTTAGTGGTTCACTACCTTATTTTGGTCACATTTCATAAGGGTCAAAGTGACCTTGACCTTGATCATATGTGACCAAATGTGTCTCATGATGAAAGCATAACATGTGCCCCACATAATTTTTAAGTTTGAAACAGTTATCTTCCATAGTTCAGGGTCAAGGTCACTTCAAAATATGTATACAATCCAACTTTGAAGAGCTCCTGTGACCTTGACCTTGAAGCAAGGTAAACCAAACTGGTATCAAAAGATGGGGCTTACTTTGCCCTATATATCATATATAGGTGAGGTATTAAATCTCAAAAACTTCAGAGAAAATGGGAAAAATGTGAAAAATAGCTGTTTTTTAGATAACATTTATGGCCCCTGCGACCTTGACCTTGAAGCAAGGTCAAGATGCTATGTATGTTTTTTGGGGCCTTGTCATCATACACCATCTTGCCAAATTTGGTACTGATAGACTGAATAGTGTCCAAGAAATATCCAACGTTAAAGTTTTCCGGACGGACGGCCGGACGGACGGACGCCGGGACGGACGGACGGACGGACGACTCGGGTGAGTACATAGACTCACTTTTGCTTCGCATGTGAGTCAAAAAAGAGTGATCCATACCGATACTGGTATCCCTGACCGACCAATACCGGGTCCGTCTTCCGTATGCGCGCGCATATGCCGCCATTTGTATCATTCCGAACGAAGCCCAACTCACATCTTTGTTAGGAACAAACCCCACAGCGGGGAGGCGGGAGGGCCTAAACGATGTGAGTTGGGTAAGTATATTAATTAAATGAAAATTTACTAATAAAATGTTGGTTTAAATTACATATCTTTACCCAACTCACATATAGCAGATTGCTACTATAGGCGGAGGGCACTTATCAAATCAGGAATTGAGAACCTGTCCTGCCGCTACCAGAGCAGGTAACGCAGAACTGCCGTCCTGTCTCAATGCAGAGACATCTCTGAGATAGAAATTGATAAATAAATCTTCAGAACGCCAGTAAGCCGACTCAAGGACTTCTGCCAGGCGCCCAGACCGAAGAACTGCTAGAGAGGAAGCCAAAGCTCTTGCCCCATGAGACCTGGCTGTAGTAAGGGGCAAGACTGCCCTGACAACCCCTGACTGCCTCTGCCACCAGACATAGGCTTGTCTAATCGTGGTGGAGACCCACTTGGCTAACATGACTTTCGAGCTATCCTTACACCGCAACATGTTGAGTGAGATAAAAAGAAGTTTCTGAGTTTCCGATCGAATGTGCAGAGTCCGTGACAGATAACTGCTGAGGGATCTAACAGGACAATTATGTACATCAGGATCTCCAGGAGCAAAAATCTTGCTCAAGGAGGGAGTACGAATGAGAGGAGAAATTTGACCGGGTTTCTGATTTTTAGCGAGAAAGTCGGGTCTAAACTAAAGAGAAACAGATCCCTCCTTTTCCATCGAAATAACTTTCGGTAAACCAGACAACGCATGAACTTCACTACCTCTTCTAGATGTAGTGAGTAAAACCAAAAACAAAGCCTTGCGCGTCACATTAGCCAGACTGGCTGAATGAAGAGGCTCGAACTCCTCTGAAGCCAGAAATCGCAGAACCAAGAATAAATCCCAAGCAGGGAGCTGAGACCTAGAACGAGCAGCGTTAAGGGAAGCGCCCTTGATAACACTAGAGATAACCCCACTCAGGCTAATCTTGTGTCCTAACTGCCGAAGTGTCGAGGAGATAGCTGATCTAACACGTAGAGCAGGCCGCTCAAAGTAAAATCGAGAGAATTGATCTTCCATGCTTCGGAGTCCGGGAACGGGGAGACGAACATAAGCAGAAGGCGATAGTACCGAGTGGCAAATAATTCTCAGCGGCTTCTTCAAATTTGCCCGAAGGCGTAGAAGCGCGTGGTGAGATAGAGTCCATTCTGTGTGGACATTCTTGGCCGACCGACTTAGAGAGTCGGCCAAGTCCAAGAGGCTCCCAGGCAGGTACTTCGCTGCTAATCAGATCTCGTGGTGGAAACACCACATTAGAATCTCGCATGCTCGATGTGGCAGCAATAGGGAGCGAGAGGCCCCCCTGCTTGTTGAGATAAAACGCCACTGTGGTGTTGTCTGATTGAATCAGCGCATGTTCTCCTCTGATAAAGGGAGAAATTCCACAAGAGACAGAAAACTGCTTCGATAATGGAGGGAGAACCAATGGGAACGCCTTGCATGAGCAAAGGTGTGAGAATCAAAAATTTTAGTAGTAAATTTTCATTTGATTAATATACTTACCCAACTCACATATAGCAATTAACCCTAGTTCAGTGCTGGTAACGCTGTACGCGTCCCCTTGGTAACAAGGGAGACCACTCTAAAAAAGAGAGGACCTATCCCATAAGGCCAGACTAACAACCAGTCTGACTTCCGTATGCGTGCGCATACGCCGCCATCTTATCATTCCAGAACGAAGCCCAACTCACTTCTTTTTTAGACCCCATACCACCACAGCGGGGAGGCGGGAGGGAATAAACGATGTGAGTTGGGTAAGTATATTAATCAAATGAAAATTTACTACTAAAATTTTTGATTAAATTACATATCTTACCCAACTCACATATAGCAGATTGCTACTATAGGAGGAGGGTACTCACCAAATCAATCCACAAGAACCTGCCCTGCAGCCACCAAAGAAGGCAGAGCAGAGCTGCCATCTTGACGTATGCCAGCAACCTCCCTGAGATAGAAGTTTATAAAGACGTCTTCCGATCTCCAGTAGGCAGATTCCAGAACTTCGGAAAGACGACCTGATCTCAAAACTGCTAACGACGAAGACCATGCCCTGGCCTCATGAGTTCTAGCAGCCGTAAGAGGCAACACCATTCTGGTATCCCCCAATTGTCTTTGCCACCAGATATAAGCATTCCGAATGGTAGAAGACACCCATTTGGTTAGCGTAACTTTCGAGATGTCTTTCCCCCGAGCCGTATTGAGTGATATAAAAAGCAGTTTCTGAGACATAGAGCGAATCGGCTGAGTCCGGGACAGGTAGCTGCTGAGTGCTCGTACAGGGCAGTTAAAAACATCTGTATCTCCCGGAGCCAGAACTGTGCTTAATGGGGGAATACAAATGAGCGGGGATGGTTGGCCTGGTTTCTGGTTCTTAGCCAGGAAATTAGGCCTGAACCTAAGAGAAAATGAACCGTCTTTTTCCCGAGAGATATCCTTTGCCATTCCCAACAACGCGTGAACTTCGCTACCGCGTCTGGCCGTAGCAAGTAAGACCAAGAAAAGAGTTTTATGCGTCACATTCGCCAAACTGGCTAAATGGATAGGCTCAAACTCCTCTGAAGAGAGAAAACGTTACACCAAAAAAAGATCCCATGCCGGGAGCTGTGTTTTGTCACGAGCCAGCTTAAGGGCAGCGCCCTTAATAACGCCAGAGATCACCCCTGACAAGTTAACCTTGTGTCCAAGTTGTCTAAGTGTAGAGGCAATTGCAGACCTCCTCACTCTCAACGATGAAGGAGAACCCCCCTGATCAGCTAGCCAAGATAAGTGATTGGCTACCTGCATCGACCTAGGCGCCAGGGGGTCCACATCGTTCTCTAGACACCACTTCGACCACGACGACCAATGTGAAGCGTAAACCGAGTTGGTCGAATCTCTGTGAGCGTTTGGAACCAGATTCAGAGTAGACACTGAGGCCCCTGCCCTAAGCAGAGAGTCTCTGATAGCACCCACCCGTGAAGTTGCAGTATTCGTGGGTTTTCGTGATGAATACCTGACCGAGGCTGCAAAAGTTCGCCCTTCCTTAGAGCGAGCGGAATGGGCGGACGAACTGCCAGTCGCACCAGATCCGGGTACCAGTGCTGGCTGGGCCAGAGAGGGGCCACCAGAACGAGCGCTGGCCTTTCGAGATCTGCTTTCCTTATTACCCTGCCCAGAAGACAGAAAGGAGGAAAGGCGTAAGCCATCAGATTCGACCAGTCCATCTCGAGCGCGTCCACCGCCCAAGCTTGGGGGTCCGGAAACGGGGACACAAAGAGAGGAAGCCTTGTCGAGAACCTTGTTGCAAACAAGTCGATGCACGGCCTGTCGACCTGCGCCCAAAGGCGATCAAAGGCCTGATGCGACAGAGTCCACTCTGAGTGGACGATCTTGTCCCCCCTGCTCAAGGCATCCGCCAACACGTTGAGCGTGCCCCTCAGGTACGTTGCTGACAACCGAATGTGCTGAGCACTGCACCACATCAGCAAGCGACACGCTCTGTCTGATAGAATCTGGGAGCGCGTCCCCCCCTGGCGGTTTAGGTAAGCCGCAACAGTCGTATTGTCTGTATGCACTCTGACATGACTGTTCACCAGAGAAGGAAGAAACGCCCTCAGGCCCTCAGGCCCAAGGCCACGGCCTCCAGTTCCAGGACGTTTATGTGCAAGGAACCCTGACTGACGTCCCACACGCCCGCAGCCGTCTGATCCACCAAATGGGCTCCCCAACACGCCTGAGAAGCATCTGTGAACAGATCGTTCTCCGGAGCCGGGGGAGTAATGGGCACACCCTGGGACACCCAAGGAAGAAGCCAGACACCAGTGGTGCTTCTGAGCCAGTCTCCCAACTCGACCTGGTAACTCCATGTTTGAGTTGCCTGATCCCATCGGGCCTGCAAAGCCGCCTGGAACGGTCTTTTGTGCACTCTCCCCAACGGAACTAGCGAAGCCATGGATTCCATCTGACCCAGAATAGAATACAACTCCCGAGCTGTGGCCACATTCTTTCCGTGAAGCGCACGGATCAAAGACTGAAGTTTGTCTACCCTTCTTTGGGCAGGACGAACTGACCACTCCACCGTGTCGAACTCTATGCCCAGATAGGTGAACCTTTGGGATGGCTCCAACTCGGACTTCCCCACATTGACTGAGAACCCGAGTTGACTCGCAAGGCTGAGGACCCTTTGGGTGTGCGTGCTGCAGAGGACCTGGTTCTGATGCAAAATCAGCCAATCGTCGAGGTACGCCCTGAGGCGCACCCCTTCCTGCCTCACCAAAGCACAAAGCTGTCGAACGACCATCGTGAAAATCCATGGAGAGAGAGACAGACCGAACGGGAAAGCCCGAAACTGGAATATCTTCTCCCCCCACCGAAACCGCAGCCACTTCCTGTCTGCTGAGTGCATCAGCACGTGAAAGTAGGCATCCGAGAGATCGATGGACGTGGCCCAATCTCCTGGACGGAGAGCCTCTCTCACCGACGCAGGCGTTTCCATCGTGAACTTTACAACTCTCAGGAACCTGTTTAGACACGAAAGGTCTAGAACCGGTCTCCAAGCACCCGAAGCCTTGGGCACAACGAAGAGCCTGCCGTAAAATCCCAACGATCCCCGATCGCGAACCTCCTCGATCGCTTCTTTTTGCAGAAGGGCAACCACCTCCCCCTGCACAGCCAACTTGGCCTCGGGATCGCTTGGAAATCTGAAAGGCGGAGGTATCCTGGACAGAGGTGCCTTCTCCTCTGCCCAGAGAAGCCGGAACCCCGAACTGACTATCCCTAACACCCACTCGCTGGCAACCATGCGTGACCAGGTAGTGAGGGCCCTGGAGGGGCCACCCGCCACCACGACGGTGGGGGCTAACGGGACCGAAAGTTCGGGAGGACATCATTGGGGGTGGGGCTTGCGCCCCGACCCCCGCCAAAAGAGCCCCTTTTCTGAGAAGAGGCCCCACGCCCCCTGCCCCGAGAAGCAGAGCTCTGACTCTGTGTCTTGACCGCCGCCGCGGACGAAGACTGAGCCTTACCTTGAACCTGAGGCTTGCCCTGTGGTTTTTGGAAACCTTGGTGAGCAATATTGGCTATCGCCAGGTCTCTCGCCTCCTGCGTTTCCTTATGCAAAGCATCCAAAGATGCGCGACCCAGAAGGGAACCATCCATGACGGGTGAGATCTTCAAAGCATCAATCGTCACCTTGTCCCTAATTCTTGATCCAGTCAAGAACGCCGATCTGCGAGAATGCACGGCGTAAGTGTACAATCTGGCAGACAAAGTCATTTGTTCCTGTGACACCCTGGCCAAAGTGGCCAACAAGGTCGTCACATCTTCCGTAGAAGCGTCATACCGGAACTCAAATGGGTCAAGCGATAACGCAATGGATCGTGACAACGATCTCTGGAGTGACTCTGACACAGACGCCAGCTCCAACAGAGACCTTCCTGTCTCCTCTAAAGACATCAAAGATGCCTCAGTACAAGGGACAGACCTTTCCTTCGAATAGCCATCTTCCCTCAAAGACGCAAGTTCCGGAGTCACCAGAAGTATCGACTTGGGCAATGAATAGGAATCAATCAGTCTGACTGGGTTGACCACCAGCTTGAAGTTGCGCAGACTAGCCGAACAAGGAACTTGTTGGACAACCTTCGCCAACCACGGTGCAGCCGCCTCGGGAGCCTCACTGTGTTGTGCCAACAACGGAACAGCAGGCAGCCCCCTAGACCAACCCTTCACCAACACCTTCGACATCTCAAACGCCAGAGAAGGAGATTCGATGAACTTGAAAGAACCCTTCGTATTCTTATCACCACGAAAATCCCCCCAAGCGGAAGGAGGTGGAGCAAGCTGAGACTTGATCTCCACCACACCCTCTTCAAAGTACTTTGAAGCCGTTTCCGCTGCAAGCGCCACCGCACTTCCCAGCTTAGACGGCAAACGGAACCCGGCATCATCTCCCAAAACGGAAGCGCCATCGTCCAGACAGTCTTCCTGTACATCCGTACAGTCCGGAAGTTGACCCCCTGCTTGACTGCCATAGTCAAACAGAGAGCCATCTCTACTGTCTTCTTCCTGTCCCGAGGGCGGAAGCGGAAGTCGCACAGCCTGACCAATGCCCAACGACACGGCAGGAAGCACCGAACCTTCCGTACGCTCTACAGTGTCCCTACCCCCGCCTGACCTTCCGACGGAACGGCGATGGCCAGAAAGGGTATCAGAACTTTCACCCGTGAGCGCGATGCCCGTGGCTACTTTTGCCTGTAGACGCGCTACACTTTCACCGGAGAACCCGGATACTCGTGTAGCAGACATACCTTGTGACAGCGAACCACCAGGAGAAGGAACACCCAACGGAAGTGGGATAATCTCATCCCCATCCTGAACAGCGTGAACATCCGCTCTAGTCACCGTAGCGGAAGGGCCCGCCACAACCTTGGCCAAAGACGACGGCCCTGTCACCCCGGAAGGCAGTGCACGGAGCTCAGCTCGCGTAGACGAAATTTCCTCGGCCAATGAAGACACCTGTGAACTAAGTGCAAGCAAAAGAGAAGCCACGTCCGCGGCCGCCAGACCAGAAACAACAGGAGCGGAAGCCGCTTTAGCCGGCTTAGCATGATGAGCGGCCTTATCCAAAGGCTTCGCCGGCAACATGGAGGCAGAAGGCATGTCCACCAAAACATCAATACATTTGTTAAAGTTCGGTTCTACCACCGACACGACCGTTTGTTTAGATTTTCTAGGCGTCTTTTTCGGAGGGGAGGACTCAGCAGCCACCTGGGCCCGTATGCATGAACTAGAAGTAAGAAACACTGGAAGTAGAGGCCTCTTTTCGAAGTGGGAACTCCCGAAGTCAACTTTCTAACTGTTCACAATGCATGAACTGACTTGAACGCCAAAGTAGTGACAGCGAGAGTATTAAGGTCAAGGTCGGGGAAATTGGGGGAATCCCTACTAATACGCATGCGCACGTTTCTATCAACATGGCAGTCAATGAAAATGGCAAGGCACGTGTGCCGCTCAAAAGGAAAGTTGACACGGAGGGGCGTTCTGCACCTTTTTCAGATGGTGAAATTGCTGTACTCTTGACAGAAGTGTTTTACGAAAGAACGGTTATTCTGTCCAAATTTCAGAACAGTTAATTAGAAAAAAACACAGTAAACACCAAGTTTACAGAACAGTCTAACTGTTAAACATAAAGACGCTGTCTGGTCCAAAATTGCAAAAGAAGTGTCGCTCTCTCTCTCTCTCTCTCTCTCTCTCTCTCTCTCTCTCTCTCTCTCTCTCTCTCTCTCTCTCTCTCTCTCTCTTACGACACATGCACACACAGACAAACGTACACTCATGCACATACTGACACTATGACACAAGTGACACTGACGGCACACATAAACACACACACACACCACACACTGCAC